>NW_022589706.1:29753652-29756152 GCF_004348235.1 Phoca vitulina
CCCCCCCCCCCCCCCCCCCCCCCCCCCCGCCACTGCCCTCTACTGTGCTCCCGCCGGCCAGTAACCCGCCTCCTCCTCCAACCTGCCGGGCTAACGCAGCCGCCGGGCCCTCGCTTTCCACCCAAGACCCTCCAAGACCCTCCGGATCCTGCCTCTAGAATTTTTCATCAGCGCTGGGGGCTGGTAAAGATTCTTTCCCTCTGACAATTTAATAGTCCCAAGTCATCATCTGCGTGACATTGGCCATCCATCTTCTCCCAGGGGAGGACAAAGCCTGGCCTCCCGGACTCCAGGCCTCTCCCTCTCTAGCTCTTTCTATTTTGGGACGGCCTCCCCACAATGGCGTCCTTATGATCTATAATGGTGATGTTTATGAAGGCAGCAATACCAGTGTATGAAGACAATTTTATGCCTAATTAGAAAATGATGTAACCCGAGAGAAGACAAAGAGGAGCTGTCCCCCCCCCCCCCCTCTCTCTCTCTTCAATCACACCCCAAATTTCCTCGGGCCGGTCCCCTTGCGCTCCGGGCTCCTGGCCTCTGTTTTGACAGCATCTCGGCTCCCCACGCTCTGCTGGCCGGGGCGGCGCGGCAGGCGGGCACGTCCCGCGGCTGAGGGCAAAGGCTGCGGGGCGGGACGCCGGGGGAGGTGGGGGCAGAGGCGGGCGCCCAGGCCTAAAGAGATTTGGGACGCGCGCTCTTGCACTTTCTCTCTTCCCCATGCTCTCCCATCCGAGGGGACCTCACCCCTGGGAAGACTCCAATAAATGCAACCCGGCGCCACTCGATTCCGGGATAATTTTTAATATATATGCAATAAATGTTCACTTTGTTAGATTGAATGACAGACAATAATATCGGCAAATCTTCATATCCATCCATTACCAGCAAATGAGCCGCACAAAGGACAGATTTGCTTTTGATTAATTTATTTGCAGACTCGGGTTGATAAAGCAATAACTATTTGGTTAAACTTGACATTTGGTCTTCGGGGGGTTATCAGACAAATCCCTGTCGTTCGGGAGAGATAATAAAGTTGTTTAAAGGGGATTAATTATTAATTGGCTGCAATTAATTTCCCCCCTTTGCTCTGCTGCTGCCACAATGCGCATCCCTCACCCACAAACAAAAGGCAGGATTTGCCCCCCCCCACCGACCTGGGGAAGGTGGGGGTCCCCAAAGCCTCAAGCGGATATGTGGCCTCTTGCACCCCAGTTATTCTTGTGCTGACTATTTTAATGAACCGCCAAGCCTGGCGAAACCTGCCAGTTTGGGGGCCGGGAATTCTGTCTTGAGAAGCTTTTCCTGAATGGAGGGTCCAGTTGAGCATCCATTTGAGGATCATGGTCTCTGAACAGATAGCAAATCAGCTCCTACCCGGTATTCTAAGTCCAAGTCCCCCAATCTGTCTCCTTGGGTCAGCAGCTTGGGGGCTGAGCCGCAACCCGGCAGGCGAGAAAGGAGGAATCGCCTTGCTCAGCCGGGGTGCTGAAACCCTTCCTGTTGCCTCCCTGGCCTGTGATTCGTCTCTGGAGGCTACTGGGTGTAGGGAGGCCAAGGCCAGACCCCACTCCTGCGCAGATACCTTAGGGCTGCGGGCTGCGCTCTGGCCAGTGCGCTGGGCCCCGCGGAGGAATGGGCTACCACAGCATGTTTGGCCCGGAGCGTAGGGCACTTTCAGTGACCTTCATGCCCCTTCCTTTGCTAATAACCTGTCACAGTTTTACAGAACACATACTGAGACACACGTCAGCCGGGCCAGGCAGGCCAAAGCCCGGGCTGCCACGGCCTTCCGACATCTACCCCCTGCCAAAGTCCTGCACCCTTCTTCAGGGCACGAACTCAGGGCGGGATTCCCTCCGTCTTGGGAGCCGCCTGACTCTGGACCGCTATCCCGCAAACCGGAGGCTGGACCGACAGCCAGTCTTTGATCCCAAAGCCGGGCAGCGGGGGAAGCGTCGGACTGCACTTCCCTCCTGGCTCTGAGCAAAGGAACAAACTTGGCTAAGTAAGGAAGGGATCCCCTTGTTCAAGGAACCGGGAGCAGAACAAGGAGTGGATAGGAGTGAACAAACGGGCTCCAAAGAGGGGTTTTGGCTTGCCAATGCTATTCGTTCTCGGCTGGCAGAAAATTCTACGCCAACATCCCCCCCGCCCCCAATCACCTGGTTGGAGAAAAAAATAAACGTGGAGGAAAGAATGGGACGCGGATGGCCGGGTCCGACAGATTGGGCTCCTGTGTTCGAAATACCACCTGCCCGGAGAAAAGCTGCTCTCTAACCTTGGCCTCGCGCCGCGCCCTACTTTCCCTTTCCTTCTCCTCCTTGCCACATTAAATAAAAGGGGGGACTAGGCATAAAAAGGGAGCCTCTTCTGGGAGCGCGCGGAAACAGCCAAGGCGCGGGGGCCAGAGATGCGCTCAGGGCGGGTCCCTGCGGCTGCGGACCCCGCCGCCCGGCCCCCAACGGCGCTTAGGAAGTTGTCACTCCTCTCCTCTGAA
>NW_022589706.1:29761152-29950871 GCF_004348235.1 Phoca vitulina
TTAAGTACAAAAAAATTTACCATGCCATTCTCAGCCTCAGAGGCACGTATCTCTGTCCAACGGTAATTATCATCAAGGAGATTTTATCTGAGAGCTGCCTGCCACACAGATTCATTTCCTTCTTCAGAGACACAGTGTAGTCAGGCAGTGCTCTGTGGGCCCCTTCTTTTTTGGCATTTCATCAAGGGGGTGCTTCACGGTGGAATATATCCCCCATGTCTGGAAAAGGGAGCCAGTATGTGCCCACGTATTGATTCTCTCTGGTTTGATTCCTCAAGTAACTTGCCTCCTAAACTCTATATTTTCCCGGCAATCCACCTCTTGGACCATCCTCCATCTTTTACTTTAAAGTCTTTAGTTTTTTTCAAAGATTTTATTTATTTATTTGGCACAGAGAGAGCACAAGAAGGGGGAGCAGCAGAGGGAGAAGCAGGCTCCCCACTAAGCAGGGAGCCCAAGGTGGGACTCAATCCCAGGACCCTGGGATCATGACCTGAGCCGAAGGCAGATGCTTAGCCAACTGAGCCACCCAGGCGCCCCATAAAGTCTTTACTTTTGTCATCGGTGCCCACTTGTAACTGTGGCCTCGCTTCTTGAGACTGGTAGTGTTTAGATATGGCAGCACCTGGAGTTGGGGGAACTGGCTCTGAGTTCTAGCTTCATACATTCTCACTGTGGATAGAGTAGAAGAGGAAGAAATCTCTTATGCGACATTCTGATTTAATTTGACTGGTTTCCAACCTGAGCCTCAGTACCTTTTACAACTCACCAGAGCATTCTTAGGTTCAGCAAAGGTTAAAATCCTCTGCTCACTGGGGTGCCTGGCTGGCTCAGTCGGTGGACTGTGAGACTCGATCTTGGGGTTGTGAGTTCAATTCTCACACTGGGTGCGGAGCCTACTTTAAAAAAGATAAAGGAAAATAAAATTAAAAACCTCTGCTCACACCTTAAACTTACACAATGCTATATTTCAATTATATCTCAATAAAGCTAGAAGAAAAAAAAAAAACCTCTGCTCTAAACTGATGCATGAACAGAGCACTTGGGGTACAGGAAACCACAAGGCCAGGACCAGAAGGATGGGAAAGCTAATGGTGAGGTATCTGACTGAGGCTCTCACTTTGTTATATTCTTCAAGGAAAAAAAAAAGACCCCAAACCCTCTTTATGGTATCATTCATGTTTATTGTGAATAGTGTCTAGGAGCATGCACTGAAAAAGGAGAAAACATGGATGAGCTCAATTCCAGGTTCTGACATTTCAGCTTTTGTGACCTTGGATACGTCACTTGACTTCTCTTGGACCTCAGATGTTCAAAATCTGTCAATGTGAAGATGGTGATCTCTACTGTATGGGATTGTTGGAGGACTGAAGTATAATAATAACAGGTGACATTCATTGTGGGCTGGCTCAGATGCTCCAAGGGCTTTGTGTGAACTATCTCATTACCTCTTGCAAAATCCCATCCGAAGAAAGTCTTATGGGGAGATGACGTGCTGAAAAGATGATGCTTTGTAATTGGAAAAGCTTTGTGAATATCTGATACAATTATGTTCCCCATGGTAGAGAGACTTCTACATCTGATTTGACTTTATTTCTTCCTTATACCTTAAATTATTAGCCATTCATAGTTTTCCAAAACTCTCTTACCTATGTAATACCCAAGGCTGCATAACTGAAAAGTAGAGACACTAGAATTTGTATTTGCCCCTTTTAACACTGAGATCATTGATCATTCCATTATACCTGATTAGTCCCTTGTAAATTGCAAAGCATAGCATGCTCAAACCCAACTGTCCCCTTAGTTCCTTGTTATACAAAGTGTGATCCACGGACTTGCAGCATTAACTTCACCAAAATCCAGAGAAGTTTCCAAGTTTATAATGTTTAGTTTCATTCTGTCATTAAGTAGGGTTTCTATATTCTGGTAGTGGTCAGTATCTATTCCAGCCCTACATGTCAATTCTGAGCATATGAAATAGGACCATTTATTTGAATGCAAAGTCTTCGCCAAAATGTGTAGCAGTAATCCTGAATTTAGGGATGTATTTCTTAACTGAGAAGCTCAGAGTTGTTCTGCTTTTACAGCTGCTATTTTTCTCACCACATTTTAGAGGAGGCAGGAGACATAAAACACTCTTTGGTGAATAGGTAGGTACTAGGTACTTAAAGCCTTAATTGTCCCACTAATTATCACTAGTTCTCTTGCATTTAAACCCCGTTCTGTACAGTGAATTCGGCCGTGGTCCATTTCACTTGCTAGGGTCCGCTTGACCCATCATGGGTTTGCCTGGTTTTGAGACCGAATTATGGATTAGTACTTCCTTTTGCTTTCTCCTGTCTCTTGATCAGCCATTTACCAGAAAGTAGGAACAAGGAACTGTTTTGTTATGTGGTTGTAATCCTAGTAAAAGGTTTATTGAAACCGAAACTAATTTAAAATGTGATTCTTTTTTTAATTATGGATTTTATTTATTTTTTCTGTCCTTGGTTTTAATGAATGGACTGCCCCCTGGTGGACAAGAACCGTCAGCTCATTTGAAAACTGGTGCTTTTGTTACTTCAGATAAATCTGAATTATTTTCCTTCAGTTAATATGAATTAGATTCACATAAACAGTAAGAATTAAATCCATAATATGTCAAATTCAATAAAATACAGAACTCTAAGATTCTTCTAGATAGACTTGCAACATCCTCAAGTACAAGGAAGGGATCTTAATCTTTGTATGGTAATTTTCCATTTTTCTGGAGTGACCGGGGAGTTGTGAATTCTAATTGGTGTGTTACCTCACAATCACTGATAATGAATTTCATAGATGAATCATTTGCAAAAACTTGGCACACAGCATGGAGTGGAGTTCATGGACTGCTAAGTGACAATTTCAGCAATGTTGGATGATAATAGCTAATACTTAGATAACTTACACTGAGTGCTTTAGATAAGCTTCTTCTCTATGAGATAGGTACGGTTACTATTCCTCTTGTGCAAGTGAAGAAACAGAGCTGCCACGTAGCTAGGAAGCGACAGAGCTGGAATTTAAACCCTGGTAATCGGGCTCCAGAGAGCATGTTCTTAACCCTTGCCTACGAGTCTCAGCGCACTGCAAGATGCCACAGGATCTCTCTTCTGAGCGTGGTCGCTCATCAAACTGTGCTGTCAATGCAGACACGGTAGGCAATTAAAATTAACCTGTGGCAGACCCATCTCCTTTTCCCTTCCTGCACTTTCTGCTACCTTCACCACTGTGACACCTATCAAAACATTGCACATACTGGGGGCTGCGATAACTTATCAATGAAAAATTTTTATCAATGAACCTAGATTATTCAAAGTGTTCTTTCAAAAATCTCAGCTCTCAGTTTATTTGTCCTTCATTTCTTTTTCACACAATCATGGTGGATCCTACATCAACCAGATCTGGTTATGTGACTCTTCAGTTCAGGATAACATGCTAGCTTCTTCACACATACTGGAATCACATGTCACACATCCAGACCAAACCAGACCCTGTCCAACTTGGCAAGGGAGGTTTCATCCTTTCAAGGCACTTTCTCTTGTTCAAGCCAGATGAACCAGATCTACATTTTTATATGTAACACCTTAAAGGGGATCTTCGACACCAGACTTTGTGAAGGTCACAAAAGGATTTTATTGAAAATCACTGAACTCCACGGGTGCCTGGGTGGCTCAGTCGGTTACAAGTCTGCCTTCGGCTCAGGTCATGATCTCAGGGTCCTGGGATCCAGCCCCAAGTCGGGCTCCCTGCTCAGTGGGAGTGTGCTTCTCCCTCTCCTGCTCCCCATTTGTGCTCTCTCTCTCTTTCTCAAATAAATAAATAAAATCTCTAAAAAAAAAAAAAGTTTCTCTAACTCTCTAAAAAAAGAAAGAAAATCACTGAACCCCAGAATGAGATCTGTACAACAAGTATCCTGTGGGTTCACACCCCCCCCCCCCCCCCAAAGGGTGGCTGTGGAGCATGCTCGATCCTGAAACACTCCTTTTCCGGGTGAGCCACATTATTCCTGTTGAAATATTTGCTTCCAGGGCGCCTGGGTGGCTCAGTCGTTAAGCGTCTGCCTTCGGCTCAGGTCATGATTCCAGGGTCCTGGGATCGAGCCCCGCATCGGGCTCCCTGCTCGGCGGGAAGCCTGCTTCTCCGTCTCCCACTCCCCCTGCTTGTGTTCCCTCTCTCGCTGTCTCTCTCTCTGTCAAATAAATAAATAAAATCTTTAAAAAAAAAAGAAAAAAGAAAAAAAGAAAAAAAAAAAGAAATATTTGCTTCCGGTTTCGGGCTCTTATAGACTTGCTTACCCACGAAGAGCATGGCCACTGGGCCTACAGCTCTCTCTCTCCCATCGAAAGCTCCGTGACCTTGATCTTCCAAGGGGTTTGATCTCCCTTTTGGAAGCAAGGGCCACTTGCTATTCAGAGAGCCGAAAACATCTCCCGTTACACAGAAATGTGGACTCTTGACTTTGCTGAGGCCACAGTATTTTATCACTTCATGTCCAACAGCGTGGGTTTCCCTGTGCACCACCCAGGATGCAATAAGCATTCCTAAGTGATGGTGGCTGTGCACTTATCTGGGGGTATCCCACAAACCAATTTTGTTTCTATACGACCATTTTCCTGGGAATCAATGAGGCTCTTGAAAACTGCTTCAGGACTCTATATATAATCATAAACTTCAAAGATATTTTTGAAGAAAGGAGGAGGAGGCTACCTCAGTGGCCTAAGAAGAATAACATGGTTTCAGAATCCAGTCTATTATATCTAGTAATGCAGACATGTTACTTTGTCTTTAAACTAACTCTTTAAGCAGCCAGAAAACTTCCTGCTTCTCCCTGTTCCTAATAAAGCTCATTTCAAATGGTATTTGGTTGGTTTTTAGTAAATCTAGAAAGAGGAAACACTCCAGTAGGCAATATAACTTTAAAACATTACACTTTACACACATACAAAAATGAAATTCTAATAACTGTCAAGCTTGAAGGATTGATATAATTAATATAGGTTTTAATTAACTCTCCTTTTTTTTCCCCAAAAGGAAAAAAAAAAAACTTACCATCTGCATTCACCCAGAAGCACTTAGTGGTTGAAATCAGACTGTCTGGGTGTTTCGGACACAAAAGAAACCTTTGAAAACTCTGATTCGGGTATATGAGTGTCAAGAACCCCACAACAGAGCCAATCCCAAACGTGCTACAGTGTTTCCATTCAGAGGGTATCAATGTGCCTCTTTAATGGTTTTTCAGAATCCCAGGAAATTGTGATTACATGGCATTAGCTTTTCATTTTCTAAAGAATGGATGAAAAGCATGAAAGTCCTCTAAACAATGTGAAGAAAAGTATTTTTGGTTCTGGTAAACTTCTGCTGTTCTCTGATAAAAACTACACAGAAAACGCTTTTAAGATACCACACAATTATAGATACAATTGTAGCTCAGTGGTGTGAGTGCTGGAGAGACTACAACCTTATTCAGCCTGAAAAAGACCCCCAAATGGCTATTGTTCTCCCTCCACAGTTGTTTAGTCAAGGATGGTATTCATTCTAGTGATATCATGAATTTATTTTCCCTTCTCTGTTAGATGCTCTTATTTTTCCGTGGATTTTGGGGAGGAAATAGTTCCAAGTAAACCACTATAGGTTTTGGTGGAAATTTACTTCATCCAGTTGACTCCGTATTTCCTATAAAGAGGAAGAAAGTACATGATACTCCACTAGAAATTGTACAAACTGTGGAAGTACCATTGACCTGGCTATATTATATACGCCCTAGTAGTATTTACTGAATATCAACAAAAAACACCTGGAATAGGACCAGATTGTCAGTGGAGTCTAATATCATTTCCAGAAACTTCAGTACTGATTCCTTAGGCAAGAAACCAAAGTCAAAAATCACAGAATATTTTAGGGCAAGATAAGGATTGGGGCTACCATCACTCACACCATTATCAATTCAATGTCTTGTGAGATCATCAAATGATACAAAGTCTTATCAGTGACCTCAAAGGCCCTACATTAGTGCTCCTTGAATTTTAATGTAAGTAACAATTGCCTGAATGAGCTTCAGATGCTCAGGCCCTCCCATGAAGATCATGAGTCATTATATCTGAGGTGGATCCCAGGAGCCAGCATTTGAACCATACCAGATGGTTCTTAAGGTAGACTCTTAAAGAAATAGAATTTAATCCTTTTTAATCCACTTTGGGTATTCACCTAATCTGAACCTGCAGATCATCCCCACTTGTTGGAGTGCTTTTACTCATCTTGATATTAATTTGAAGGTTTAGACAGATAATTTGTATTTTCTTTCCACATAGTAATATAGTCATAAATACCCCCTCCATTGTCAACCGGGGCGGGGGGGAAGGCTAAGCAGATACATCGTGGAAAAACTCTATCACAGCCACACGTATCTTGAAACAGTTCAAGTTAGAATGGGTTTTCCTAGGCCTGGACATCTGTTTACTTAGCAATGGTCAAGGAAAAAGATATATGCATTTTTTTCCCTCTTCATCTGTGTTTCGTATCCCTTTTACTGAAAGTGTGGTGCATGGACCTGCAGCATTGGTATCCCCTGGGAGCTTACAGAATCTTGTGTCCCAGCCAGACCTACGGAATTACATTCTGCATTTGAGCAAGATCCTCAGTGATCCCTGTGCACATGAAAAATGCACGTGATGAACAGTTATTTTTGGAAAGGAACACATGAGTGAGTATGGATTTCTTGGCAGCAAAATTAAGCATGCTCTAGATAACATCATATCAAAATGACCAAGTAAGTTTTATGGACTAAGTGGACAGTTTTTTTTTTCTTCCTTCCAGGATCACTTATTTGGCATTATCACAACAGTTGATCTGATTTCCACCTCCCAACGTTTCTTCCCTTGAGGCCTGCCTCAGGATTTTTATTGCTGTGACAGGATTTTACCGCAGTGTGCCACTCTGCCTCCCCAGCATCCTCCCAGATCCCTCCAGATTCTCACTTCAACAGACTTGACCAACCTCTCCTCTGAGCAAGGCTCTGGGCAGAGGTGAATGCAAAGGAGAACCTAGAAAGCCTCGGCCTCTGGAAGACTCTTGAGTGTTAACACAGTCTCCACACAAACCTGTGGAGTATGTGAGAAGTCACTGGCCAAACACTGTGCAACTAGGAAGGTCACACAACTGGGAAGGGACAGAGGGCCGGCTGCAAAGCCTGAGCCCTGAACCTCCACACAAGGAAAAAGGCAGCGGGGTTGAGAGGTGATTGCTAAGGAAACGGGGCACATTGAGCACCAACAAAATCCCCGTCTTCCTAATGAAATTGACAACGTCTCAGTCTCGTGGAACATGTGAAGCAGACACAGTTCCAGCCACCAAGCCCCCACTTTGACCCCTGCACACAACTCCTCCTGAAAAAGGTTCTGGAACTTCCACGGACTGTTGAGTGCATTTACAAACCACTAACTGCGAGGTGTGCAAGCGCCACGGAAGGTAAAAGAGTACTGTGGAAGCACTGAGAGCTAAGAGAGTAGCAGATCCATGAAGCAATGAGGGGCAAAGGAATCTCCTTGGCAAAGTCATCTCTAGGCTTCCTGGAGGATGTGGCCCTGGAGTCAGGCCGTGTGGGTCATGCGGATGACTAAGGGACGGGGGGCCATCTGGGCAGTGGGCACAGCATGAGGAGGCATGGGACTGGCCACTCTCAGTCCCATTGAACTCATGAGTTGTGTTTAGCGGCTTGGAGGGTCAAGGGAGGGGAGCAGTAGGAAGAACAGCTCGTTTTGCTCTGCCATGTCATAAAGGGAGCTAAAGTCTCCAGGGACGCCTGGGTGGCTCAGTCGGTTAAGCGTCTGCCTTCTGCACAGGTCATGATCCCAGGGTCCTGGGATGGAGCCCCGTATCGGGCTCCCTGCTCGGCGGGGAGCCTGCTTCTCCCTCTCCCTCTGCCTGCCGCTCTGCCTACTTGTGCGCTCTCTCTCTCTCTGACAAATGAAGAAATAAAATCTTAAAAAAAAAAAAAAGTCTCCAACCCATTCCCAACTTGGGTGCTTGTTTGTCTAGGGTGGTAAGTCAATTTTCAGCTTGGCCAGGGAGGGAGGTATTTACCATTGCACATGAACCCCCTTCCCTGGTTAGAGGCATCTCCCACCTGGAATCTGAAAATGTCAGTTACTCATTTTGCCCCAGCCTCTCTTGCTTCGCGAGGCCAGGCATGTGATGGCAGGTCGTGCCAGAAGTGAGTGCTGAAAGAAGCAGAACCCGAAGAGAATCCCTCAGAAGAGATGGGCAGCCAAGGTGGCAGATGCATGCGGGGCCAAGCATGGCGGTGTCTATGGCTTCAGCAGAAAGTTCCACGTTCTGTGTGTGAGATGGAGGTGGTTCCGAGTTGTGGCCTCCGGGCCCAGGATGGCAGCAGTGGTGACTTTGTGGGACCGATTCCAGAACGTGGTCTGGGGCACTGTTCTAGCTGTGTAGTCTCTAGGACTTGTGCTTTGGCTGAACTGTTCAATATCCTTAATCAACTTCTTTTCTCCTTAAAAGAGCCACATTTGATTTCTCTTCCTTGCAACTAAGAATCCTGACACTTTCGGTATGTTGGGCAATAAAGGGCATGCCTCAAGCGTTTCAGAATTGATGGGGCACCTGGCTGGCTCAGTGAGAGGACCAGGCCTCTTGATCTCAGAGTCTTGAAGTTGAGCCCCACGCTGGGGGTAGAGATTACCAAAAATAAATTAATTAATTAAAAAAAAAAAAAGAATTTCAGAATTGAGTCCCTCCCTTTACATAAAAAAACAAGTAATCTTGCATAGATGGAAAATTCAGTTGTTGATTTCCCAAATCATTTGATGATAATGTTTGAACCTTATTCTGTAGATTGCAGGGCACTGAGACTAAAGTTTGGGAGCTTAACAGAACAGCTGTAGGAAGAAATATAAGGAAAATGAGGAGATCCTCATGAAATGACTCAAATCCAAAGTGTTTTCTCCCAGAGGGCCTTTGATGGAACTGTAAGAGGTAGACAAAGGGCCCTGATTCTTTTGTCCTATTAAGGGAAAACTGATTGTTAAACTTATATACATATAGTACTTTTTTAGACTCTGAAATTTCCTTTTTTAAAAAAAAAAAAAGAGCAGAGGAGAGGCAGAGGGAGAGAGAGAATCTCAAACAGACTCCCAGCTGAGCCTGACACAAGGCTCAATCCCAGGAGCTCGAGATCATGACCTGAGCTGAACTCAAGAGTTGGTGGCTTAATCAATCAAGCCATGCGGGTACCCCTAGACTCCAAAATTTCTTTTCTCTATATCAGCACAATGGTATGGGGTGGTGTGAACAGGAGAGACCCAAAACAAAAAAGTAGGTGTTTACATTTGCTGTAGGTGGGAAGAATTTCAGTGTGACAAAAAAATTCTCAAGAATATCCACAACTATTAAATTAAGCTGCCAGCTGAACTGGCAGGAAATACCACTCTGTGATTGCCATCATGATTCCAGAAGAGACAGACTTCAAAATATGGCTGTAGATATACAAATTGGATGAAACCATCAAATTTGCTTCCTCAGGTGATGCAATTCATAATCTCAGTTTTAGAGGTGTAGTCTCCAAGCAAACTGATAGAACATATCTTAGAGCAACATATAATTTTTTTTTGTCCCCTCTACTATAATGCCAGCCCATGAAAGTAGGGTCTTTGAATGTATGTTTCAAAGCACATGTGTTCTCAGCACATAGTAGGTACTAGATCAGACTTGTCTAGCAAGAAGAGATCATACTCTCTTAGAATTTATGAAAAAGAGAGAGGATATGTGTGTATTACATACCATTTATTATACTGACCATATCTTTGCAGCATACTCTTCTTGTCAAGGAGTATTTTTAGAGATGAAGCATGTGACTCTCTAGTGTCCATTCCCTTCCATTTCCAGGTAAATGAGTGCTAACCAGCAAGTCATATCTCAGTTAGGTCTTCCTTATTTTGCACATCACTTCTCCCTTTAGGACTCCTTGCTTTCAGTATTTCTAATTGATTTTTTAAAATTTTATTTTATTTATTTATTTTTTAAAGATTTTATTTATTTATTTGACAGAGAGAGACATAGCGAGAGAGGGAACACAGGCAGGGGGAGCGGGAGAGGGAGAAGCGGGCCTCCCGCTGAGTAGGGAGCCCGATGCGGGACTCGATCCCAGGACCTGGAATCATGACCTGAGCCGAAGGCAGACGCTTAACAACTGAGCCACCCAGGCGCCCCTAAAATTTTATTTTTAAGTAATATCTACAACCAATGTGGGGCTCTAACTTACAACCCCAAGATCAAGAGTTGCATGCTCTGCTGAATGAGCCAAACAGGCGCCCCCTTCCTGTTTTCAGTATTTTTAAAAAATTTTATTTAGGGGGCGCCTGGGTGGCTCAGTTGGTTAAGCGACTGCCTTCGGCTCAGGTCATGATCCTGGAGTCCCTGGATCGAGTCCCGCATCGGGCTCCCTGCTCGGCAGGGAGCCTGCTTCTCCCTATGACCCTCACCCCTCTCATGTGCTCTCTCTCTCTCATTCTCTCTGTCTCAAATAAATAAATAAAATCTTTAAAAAAAAAATTATGCTTTTAAAAAAAAAAAAATTTATTTAGTCATTCATCACTTACATATAACACCGAGTGCTCATCATAACAAATGCCCTCCTTAATACCCATCACCCATTTAGCCCATCCCCCCACCTCCCCCCATCTACTCTCAGTTTGTTCTCTATCGTTAAAAGTCTCTTATGGTTTGCTTCCCTCTCTCTCTCTCTCTCGTTTCTTTTTTTTTTTCTTCCCCTATGTTCATCTGTTTTGTTTCTTAAATTCCATACATGAATGAAATCCTAGGGTTTTTGTCCTTCTCTGACTGACTTATTTCACTTAGCACAATACCCTCTGGCTCTATCCACGTCATTGTAAATGCAAGATTTCACTCATTTTGATGGCTCAGTAACATTCCATTGTATATATACACCACATTTTCTTTATCCATTCATCAGTCAATGGACATTTGGGCTCTTTCCATAGTTTGGCTACTGTTGATAATGCTGCTATAAACATCGGGGTGCACATACCCCTTCAAATCAGTATTTTTGTATCCTGTGGGTAAATACCTGGTAGTGCATTTGCTGGGTCATAGGGTAGTTCTATTTTTAACTTTTTGAGGAAACTCTACACTGTTTTCCAAAGTGGCTGCACCAGTTTGCATTCCCACCAACATATAAGAGGATTCCTCTTTCTCCGCATCATCAACATCTATTGTTTCTGTATTGTTAATTTTAGCCATTCAGACAGGTGTGAAGTAGTATCTCATCATGATTTTGATTTATATTTCTCTGATGATGAGTGATGTTGAGCATCTTTTCATGTGTCTGTATGTCTTCTTTAGAAAAATGTCTATTCATGCACATTTCTTAACTGGATTATTTGTTTTTTGGGTGTTGAGTTTACGTTCTCTATAGATTTTGGATACTATCCCTTTATCTGATATGCCATTTACAAATATATTCTCCCATTCTGTAGGTTGCCATTTAGTTTTGTTGATTGTTTCCTTCGCTGTACAGAAGATTTTTGTCTTGAAGTCCCAATAGTTCATTTTGGCTTTTGTTTCCCATGCCTCTGGAGACATGTCTAGTAAGAAGATGTCATGGCTGAGGTCAAAGAGGTTCCTGCCTGTGTTCTCCCCTAGGATTTTGATGGTTTCCTGCCTCACATTTAGGTCTTTCATCCGCTTTGAATTTATTTTTGTGTATGGTGTAAGAAAGTGGTTCAGCTTCATTCTTCTTCATGTGGCTATCCAGTTTTCCCAACACCATTTGTTGAAGAGACTGTCTTTTTCCCATTGGATATTCTTTCTTGCTTTGTTGAAGATTAGTTGACCATATCATTGTGGGCCCATTTCTAGGTTCTCTATTCTGTTCCATTGATCTACGTGTCTGTTTTTGCACCAGTACCATGCTGTCTTGATGATTACAGCTTTGTAATACAGCTTGAAGTCCGGAATTGTGATGCCTCCAGCTTTGCTTTTCTTTTTCAAGATTGCTTTGCCTATTCTGGGTTTTTTATGGCTCCATTCAAATTTTAGGATTGTTTGTTCTAGCTCTGTGAAAAATGCTGGTGGTATTTTGATAGGGATTGCATTACGTGTGTAGATGCTTTGGGTAGCATAGACGTTTTAGCAATGTTTGTTCTTCCATCCATGAGCATGGAATGTTTTTCCATTTCTTTGTGTCTTCCTCAATTTCTTTCATAAATATTGTATAGTTTTCAGAGTACAGACCTTTTACCTCTTTTGTTAGGTTTATTCTTAGGTATCTTATTTGGTTTTGATGCAATTGTAAATGGAATCAATTCCTTGATTTCTCTTTCTGCTGCTTCATTTTTGGTGTATAGAAATGCAACAGATTTCTATACAGATTTTGTATCCTGCAACTTTACTGAATTCATGTATTAGTTTTAGCAATTTTTTGGTGGAGTCTTTCAGTTTTCTACATAGAGTATCAAGTCATCTGCAAATAGTGAAAGTTTGACTTCTTTCTTGCCTATTTGGATGTCTTTTATTTCTTTTTGTTGTCTGATTGCTGAGGCTAAGACTTCCAGTACTATGTTACTCTTTTCAGTATTGAACATGGAGGTTATTTATACACAAAAAAACTTGACTTGGACATTCTTGGATTTTCCATGAACATCAGTAGAGAGTATGTTCTATTTTATGATGGAAGAGAATGTAAAGAAATGCTTTAACTTCAAAAATTATTCTGGTAAAGTATAAGGCTTTAGAAACCTCTATGAATCTCCAATATTCTCCCTGTGTTTGAGGCAAGCAGTACTTCAAAGATATCTCTTAGACTTTTCAGAGTGAGTACTTTCCATCTAAATTGGCAATTTGGGGGCACCTGGGTGGCTCAGTCGGTTAAGGGTCTGCCTTCGGCTCAGGTCATGATCCCAGGGTCCTGGGATCGAGCCCCGCATCGGGCTCCCTGCCCTGCTGGGGAGCCTGCTTCTCCCTCTCCCTCTGCATGCTGCTCCCCCTGATTGTGTTCTCTCTCTCTCTCTGTCAAGTAAACAAATAAAATCTTAAAAGTAAGTAAATAAATAAATAAATTGACAATTTATTTGTGAGTCTGCTATCCTCCACCTACTTTGCATAATTAATATTGCAAAGAATATTAATAACATTCTTTGATATTGGAGTTGGAAATGAATATTTCGTTTGAAATGTTTTCTGCAAATAATTTGATAGTTGATCCTGTAAACGTCATTTTTAATGTACGTATAACTGTTTCCCCAACAACTGCTCTGGCAATAAGCCACACAATGCAGGGAATATTCTCTTTATTTTCTTGGATTAAATAAAACAACATATTGACCTTCATCTTTGCTATGCTTGCTGTGATAGAATTTGCCAGTTCTGAATTTTAAAAAGAAGAGTAAATTCTGATCACCTCTTGTTTTCTCACCATATCTGAAAAAGAAAAAAGAAAAAAAGGATAAATACAAACTTAAAATAGGAATATAAAGTGCCTCTAATTAATCTGTTACAACCCAATTTCAGAAGACAGACAATTGTATTCATTTTGTAGGCATGCCATAACCAAGTATTACAAACAAGGTGGCTTCAAACAGCAGAAATTTACTGTCTCATTGTTCTGGAAGCCAGTAGTCTGATATCCAGACCAGGCCGTGCTCCCTCAAAAAGCTATAGGAGAATCCTTCTTTGCCTCTTACTAGCTTCTAGTGGTTTGGCAGATCTTTGGTGTTGCTTGGCTTAAAGATGCATTATTCCAATCTTCTGTCTTCACATGGCATTCTTCCTGTACTTGTGTTTTCACATGGTCATCTTCCAATGAGGCCAGCAGTCATATTGGATTAGGGGTCCCTCCACTCAGTATGACCTTACTTAACTGATTACATCTGCACTGATCCTCTTTCTAAATAAGGTCACATTCTGAAATACTGGGAGTTAGGACTTCAACATATCTTTTTTTGGGTGGGGAACATAATCCAATTTCTAATAACAAGTACTTTGCTCTTAAAAATTAATGAATATTTGGGGGTCGCCTGGGTGGCTCAGTTGGTTAAGCGTCTGCCTTAGGCTCAGGTCATGATCCCAGGACCCTGGGATCGAGCCCTGCATCAGGCTCCCTGATCAGCGGGGAATCTGCTTCTCTCTCTCCCTCTGCCCCTCCCACCTGCTCATGTGCTCTCTCTTTCTCAAATAAATAAATAAAATCTTAAAAAAAAAAAAGTGCCACCATGGATTGCTTCATAAACTACTTAATGAAGAGGAGTAAATCATATGAATATTTTGGAAAAGTATTTAAATTTATATTTCTTGTTTCTTGGACATGCAGTGTTGCCATTAACGAAGATAACATAAAACCCATAATATCCTACTACCATGAGTCTTGTCAGTGCAAGGATTATATATTCACCCCGTAGGAACTCTTAGTTGAGGAGCACTTATATATTCTTATAGTTCATGCATGGGTGAAATTTGATTGAGTTTTTCTCAGATTTGACAGTAATTCTAAAAATTTAATTGCATATAATGTCATGTGAAGCTGACAGGAAATTTTCTAAGTTACTGGTCATATTTTCTTTTCAATCAATCCTGCTAAAGAAAAGACTGAAAAGCTGTGGAGCCCTGTGGAAAGCTGAACTGGGAGATGTACCCAGAAAAAGCAGGATTGACCCTTATTACAGTGCGTGGGAAGATCCTAAAATCTGTACCTCACTTGCTATTGGAAGCCATCTAGACCTTGTTAAAGCATACTGTTGGGTTTCAGTGTCCTGGGGCAGCTCAGCCAGAACATAGGAGTATTAGACTCAAGACATGTTACTAAACCACTTGGGGCCAGGGTATGCCCATAGGATTGACCCTTCCTGAACCTACTGTGGGACAAGGTGAGACTATGGACCACAGGAATTTATCCATGGCATAATACCTAATGATTACAGGTTTACTTTTCCTTTAATAAAATTTATTTTGCAGGAGGGGATGTTCTTATTAGTCTACAGGCTGTATAGAAGGATGAATTTCTCAGGTTTCTGGCTGTTAACAGAAATGTTAATGCTCCAGAAAAGTGATTTGGAACCCTTGTTCTAGGGCCGTCTTGGATTTAAGTAATATCTGGTTTGTTATCTCTTATGTGCATGCATCAGGCCTGTCTTTTTGGCTTTAACTCCCATTCTTCTTTCACATGTACCCAACCCTTAGCCAAGGAACTGCCACTATTTTCTGTGTATGCCCACAATATGCCCTCAGCCTGGAATGTTCTCCTACCTCACCTCTGTTAAGTCCAAATCTAAATACCCTCCAAGTGCTTGCTCAAATGCCAACCATGAAATCCTCCCTGATCTGTCATTTCTTCGAACCTTCCAAATGCACTTGATTTGTAATTTTTTACAGCACAAGTTCCTGTCTTACTTGCATTTGTTTCTATGTCATACTTGGACTATTAAAAAGAAGGCTTAGCATTTGTTTTTGTCCCCTTAGTACCTACTTTTTAAGTTGATTAGGTTCTCCATAAATACCCTTTAAGGATCAAAGACCTAAGTGTAAAAGCCAAAATCATAAAACTCTTAGGAGAAAAAGGGGTAAAGCTTCATACATTGGATTTGGCAATTATTTCTTTGATAGCACACTCCCCCCAAAAGCATATATAACAAAACAAAAAATAGATAAATTGGACCTTATTAAAAAATGAAAAACTTTTGTGCATCAAAGGACACTATCAATGGAATGAAAAGACAATCCCCACAATGGAGAAAATATTTGCAGATCATACATCTAATAAGAGATTAATATCCCAGTGTCTGGGTGGCTCAGGCGGTTAAGTGTTTGCCTTCAGCTCAGGTCGGGATCTCATGTTGGGCATGGAGCCTACTTAAAAAAAAATTTTTTTTTTAAGTATGATTATACAGAATGGTGGAGACATAGGGCCTTGGATCTAGCCTCTCGGATTCACACCCCTCAACTGGGAGATGGGTACATGTCCCAGTTCAGCTTTCCACAGGGCTCCACAGCTTTTCAGTCTTTTCTTTAGCAGGATTGATTGAAAAGAAAATATGACCAGTAACTTAGAAAATTTCCTTTCAGCTTCATATGACATTATATGCAATTAAATTTTTAGAATTACTGTCAAATCTGAGAAAAACTCAATCAAATTTCACCATGCATGAACTATAAGAATATATAAGTGCTCCTCAAATAAAAGTTCCTACGGGGTGAAAGACAGAGTATTTTTTATTTTTTAATTGAAATATAATTAACATACAATAGTCTATTAGTTTCAGATGTACATCATAGTGATTTGATATTTTTTTACATAATGAAATGGTAAGTCGAGTTACCATTTTAGGCTGAGTACATTTGAGCAATTCTTTTTTTTTTTAAGATTTTATTTATTTATTTGAGAGAGAGAGAGTGTGTGCGCACGAGCCGGGGCGGGGGAGGGCAGAGGGAGAAGGAGAAGCAGACTCCCTGCTGAGCAAGGAACCAGATGAGGGACTCGATCCCAGGACCCTGGGATCACAACCCGAGCTGAAGGCAGACGCTTAACTGACTGAGCCACCCAGGCACCCCACATTTGAGAAATTCTTAAAAACAAGGATTTATCAGGTTCATGAAAATTTGCCAGAGGTACATCAGTTGGTTTTGCTAACCCAAGACATTCTTCAAGAGAGCTAACAAATTCTTCCTAAATAGTTTTCTCTTCATTTTTCCTTTTCCTTCCTTTCAAAAAGTATCTACTGAGGACCCTTACTGTGTGTGGCACTATTTGGGAGATATCATGGAGAAAAAATGGCAATATGGAGAGTAATTAAACATAAACACTTTATTAAATGCCAGTTTTTCCCCCCCATTATCCATGAGCACATTAATTGACCTCTTTGTACCTCAGTTTCCACACCTGCAAAATGGGCACAATAATACTACTCATTTTAGAGTATTTGTGCTGAACATCTTCTGTTTGTCCCTCCAGATCCACTACTTTTCTCTGCCCTGTTCCTGGCCCTGGGAGTCTGGCCTACATGGGCTCTCTCAATAAATTTCCTTGCTTTCTAGTTTCAATTTGGATTTGACCAATCCTGGGAGATCAGATCAGGGAGAAGATCAGAAGTAGGTAGGAAAAGAGAGTTCAGTTGTTTCTTTTTTTCAAATCCCAGGCTTCCTCCTTACTGGGTTGCTGCAGAATGGCTGCCTCCTAGAGCAAACTGCTGTGAAGACCGCCCTCCCTCTCCACAGGACTTCCTTTCTCTGAGCGACACCAAACATTCCCTCCTTTAATAACAAGCCTAGAAGTTTTCACGTTCACATTAACCAGCTACCACTGAAGACGTGAGTACCAAGAGAGGGGCTGTACCTTTCAAGTAACTCAGTATGGGGTTCTGATTCTTCAACATTAGCAGCCAGATCCCAGAGAACATTATTTAGACCATGCTAAAGAGTTTGAAGATGATCCAGCCAGCCCTAAAATGAAAGCTAATAAAGTCTTTCTTATTACCTATCCTCTTTCTAATGTCTGTTATCTAGTTAGGGCTCCTTCAATATTTAATGGATAAATGAACGAATATTGAAAAACCAGCGTTGAATAGAACTAAAGAGAATAGTGCTTAAAACTGCCTTGGGGCGCCTGGGTGGCTCAGTCGTTAAGCGTCTGCCTTCGGCTCAGGTCATGATCCCAGGGCCCTGGGATCGAGTCCCACATTGGGCTCCCTGCTCGGCAGGAAGCCTGCTTCTCGCTCTCCCACTCCCCCTGCTTGTGTTCCTGCTCTCGCTATCTCTTTCTCTGTCAAATAAATAAATAAAATCTTTAAAAAAAAAAACAACTGGCTTCTATTTTATTTTTGTATTATATGTTTGTTGCCTACTTTTACAAGCTGTTCTTACTAAGCTTGTGGTCCATATATGTTTATTATTGTACAATATGGATAATAATGATTATAATGGAAAGAATTTCTAATTGTCTTTAAAACTAGGTGGACTCATGGACAAATCTTTTAGTGATCTGTCTTGAGTTTTATGGGGTATTTTAAAGCTTCTATTGGAGAAATTTAAGGATAAAGAATCTGAATTTTATGTTTTGAAATTGTTAATATAACTACTGAATTTTGTTCTTCATAAACTTATATAAATTGTTTAACTAACAAGAAGCAGTAATAAAAACTTGGGTAAATATCTTTGAAGCCACAATAAAAGGCAAATCTCTATTATAGCCATAAAGAACAAAAATGCAAATATTACTTAAACTATGGAATACCTACCTGGTGAAAAATTATGTAGCCAATAAAAAATCATGTAACAATGACATAGGAATTGCTTATTATATTAAGTGAGATGAACAATATAAAAAATTTTATATAGGAAAGATTATTACAATATAAGAAAAAAGTCCAACAAACACTTAGGCATTAATAAAAGCCAATGGTTGTCTGGATGGTTGTATTGTGAATAATTTTTCCTCTTATTTTTACAATGTTTTTTCCTAATTTTCTAATATAAACATATATTATTTTCTTTTTTTAAAAAAAGATTTTATTTATTTATCTGAGAGAGAGAGAGCATGAGCAGAGGGAGGGACAGAGGGAGAAGCAGACTCCCCGCTGAGCAGGGAGCTCCATCCCAGGACCCCGAGATCATGACCTGAGTCGAATGTAGACACTTAACCAACTGAGCCACCCAGGCACCCCAAACATATATTATTCTCATAATGAAAAATATTAAAGCATAGGAAACCTATAGTTTAAAATATAAATATATTTCTTGGGCGCCTGGGTGGCTCAGTTGGTTAAGCGACTGCCTTCGGCTCAGGTCATGATCCTGGAGTCCCGGGATCGAGTCCCACATCGGGCTCCCTGCTCGGCGGGGAGTCTGCTTCTCCCTCTGACCCTCCGCCCTCTCATGCTCTCTGTCTCTCATTCTCTCTCTCGCAAATAAATAAAATCTTAAAAAAAAAAAAAATAAATAAAAATAAAATATAAATATATTTCTTCACTAATGGAGGGAAAACATGTAGATCATACACAAATAAATATAGGGGCACTGGGCTGGCTTAGCTGGTAGAGCCTGTGACTCTTGATCTCAAGGTTGTGAGTTCAAGCTCCACGTTGAGTATAGAGATAAAAATATTAAAAAATCTTTACATTTGCTGGGATGCCTGGGTGGCTCAGTCAGTTAGGCATCTGCATTCGGCTCAGGTCATGATCCTGGCGTCAGGCTCCCTGCTCAGAGGGGAGGCTGCTTCTCTCCCTCTGCTGCTCCCCCTGCTTGTGCTCTCACTCTCAAATAAATAAATAAAATCTTTTAAAAACACCAACCAAAGATCTTTACATTTGCAACGATGTGGATGGAGCTAGAGTGTATTATGCTAAGTGAAATAAATTAATCAGAGAAAGACAAATACCATATGATTTCACTCATATGTGGAATTTAAGAAACAAAAGGGATGAACAGAACATATGGGAGGGGAAAAAGAGAGAGAGGGAAACAAATCACGAGAGACTCAACTATGGGGAACAAACTGAGAGTTGATGGAGGGAGGTGGGTGGGGCATGGGATAGGTGGGTGAGGGTTATTAAGGAGGGCACTTGTTATATGATGAGCACTGGGTGTTATATGTAAATGATGAACCACTGAACTCTACTCTTGAAACCAATATTGAACTGTATGTCAACTAACCAGAATTAAAAAAAAAAAGAATAAAAGAAATCTTTAAAAAATAAAATAAAATACAAATAATTTTCTTTACTAATGGAGAGAAAATATGTAGATCATAGAGAAATAAACATAAAATTATTCTTTTGGACTTTGATCAAAAGGATATATACAGGGGCGCCTGGGTGGCTCAGCTGGTTAAGTGTCCGACTCTTGATTTTGGCTCAGGTCCTGATCTTGGGGTTGTGGGATTGAGCCCCAAGAGGGGCTCCACAGTCATGGAGGAGTCTGCTTCTCTCTCTCTTCTTCTCCCCCTGCCCCTCCCCCTTCTCTCACTTGCATGCTCTCTTTCTCAAATAATAAATAAAATTAATCTTTTAAAAAAAAGGATAAATATAGCACTCAAAACTGACTCTTTCAGGCTTCCAACATGCTTACAAATCCCACTATATGAAAAAAACCCCACAGCTAATATCATCCTCAACAGGGAAAAACTAAGAGCTTTTCCTCTGTGGTCAGGAATAAGACAGGGATGTCCACTCTCACCATTGATAAACATAGTACTGGAAGTCCTAGCCTCAGCATTCATACAACAAAAAGAAACAAAAGGCATTCAAATTGGAAGGGAAGAAGTCAAACTTCCACAATTCACAGATGACATGATACTCTATATAGAAAACCCAAAGGATTCCAACAAAAAACTGCTAGAACTGATCAATTAATTCAGTAAAGTCACAGGATACAAAATCAACGTACAGAAATCTGTTGCATTTTTATACACCAAAAATGAAGCAGCAGAAAGCGAAATCAAGGAATCGATCCCATTTACAATTGCACCAAAACCCATAACATACCTAGGAATAAACCTAACCAAAGAGGTAAGAGATCTGTGCTCCGAAAATTAAAAAACACTGATGAAAGAAATTGAAGATGACATGAAGAAATGGAAAAACACTTCATGCTCAAGGATTAGAAGAACAAATACTGTTAAAATGTCTATACTACCCAAAGCAATCTATACATTGAATGCAATCCCTATCAAATCCTATGTTATTTATTTTATTATTATTCACGTTTTTATTTTACTGAAACTTTGTTACAATTAAAGCATAGCTGGATAACACAATCTTTTTTTTTTTTAAAGATTTTATTTATTTGAGAGAGAGAGAATGAGAGAGAGAGAGAGCACACGAGAGGGGGGAGGGTCAGAGGGAGAAGCAGACTCCCCGCCGAGCAGGGAGCCCGATGCGGGACTCGATCCAGGGACTCCAGGATCATGACTTGAGCCGAAGGCAGTTGCTTAACCAACTGAGCCACCCAGGCGCCCTGGATAACACAGTCTTGATCTATTGAGCTATTGGCCAGCTCTTCTGTGATAAAATAGCAAATGAAAAGGATTTGGATTGGTAATAAGGAAGCTGCAAGTCCATTATCTTCTATTTCTTTGTTTCTTCTAGATTACCAGAAATTTTGATCTACTGAATTCAATAGGTAGGGTAAAGTTTATAGGAAGCTATTCTGTCCAAGCTAGTTGAGAGCTTCAGGTGAAAGGAAACAAAGCTAGGGTGATTGCAGCATCAGAACAGAAAACTCCAACTTCCTTGTGAAGATTAGCTGGATACTTTACACTTTTAAGCAGAAATGCTTAAAATTTTCACTTCAGTCTTACAAAAACACTATTTGCGGGTCAATGATTGGAGTTCATTTGTGGAAGTTCACAGTTAGGGTAATGAACAGATGATCTTAGACAATTCTCTTGAATTGCCTGGGATTCAAACTTGAGTTTCTTTTCTTTTTTTAATTTTTATTAACATATAATGTATTATTTGTTTCAATGGTACAAGTTTGTGACTTATCAGTCTTACACAATTCACAGAGCAAACCATAGCACATATCATCCCCAATGTCCATCATCCAGCCACCCCATCCCTCCCACCCCCCTCCACTCCAGCAACCCTCAGTTTGTTTCCTGAGATTAAGAGTCTCTTATGGTTTGTCTCCCTCTCTGGTTTCATCTTGTTCCATTTTTCCCTCCCTTCCCCTATGATCCTCTGCCTTGTTTCTCAAATTCCACATATCAGTGAGATCATATGATAATTGTCTTTCTCTGAGTGACTTATTTAGCTTAGCATAATACCCTCTAGTTCCATTTACGTTGTTGCAAATGGCAAGATTTCATATTTTTGATGGCTGCATAATATTCCATTGTATATATATACCACATCTTCTTTATCTATTCATCTGTCGATGGACATCTAGGCTCTTTCCATAGTTTGGCTACTGTGGACATTGCCGCTATAAACATTGGGGTGCACATTCCCCTTCGGATCACTACATTTGTATCTTTAGGGTAAATACCCAGTAGTGCAATTGCTGGGTTGTAAGGTAGCTCTATTTTTAACTTTTCGAGGAACCTCCATACTGTTTTCCAGAGTGGCTGCACCAGCTTGCATTCCCACCAACAGTGTAGGAGGGTTCCCCTTTCTCTGCATCCTTGCCAACATCTGTCATTTCCTGACTTGTTAATTTTAGCCATTCTGACTAGTGTGAGGTTGTATCTCATTGTGGTCTTGAGTTTCTAATGTCAGAAGGAAGTAACCTGATCTCTGACTTTCAACCAGTAGCTGTTAGAGCCCCAGCCAGGTCTATCTCCTGCTCATGTTAGAATCTGTAAGAGGATGGAAGAGAGTGGGGGATATCTTCATTTTCTGAAGCCCTAGAATGTATATATATATATATATATATCATATTCAATCTCTAGTACCTAAGCTTCTGATAAATTTTCAAAATAAGGTAAAATTATGACATATAAATATGTAATATTTATAAGCTAAGAAATTATTTTACAGGAGGTATAAAATAAACACATGTCAAAGACTTTATGTAGCTCATTAAATAATAAGAGAACTGGAAAAAACTACAACTTTATATGGAGTAAAGGAATGTTGAAATGGAAGCAAAACTGGATTTTGCTGTAGGAATGGGTGGTAGAGACGTCAATTCAACCTCTATCTGGCAGGATTAATTTGCATGTCTATAGATGGTGGAAGGCAGAATAATGTCTCCTTCCCTCACCTCCAAAATAGTCCAGGCTAATCCTCAGAACCTGGGAATATGTTAGATGGCGAAGGGGAATTAAGGAGGTACAGATGGAATTAAGATTGTTAATCAGTTGACTTTATTATAGAGATTATTTTGGGTCATTCAGATGGGTTCAATGTAATCACAAGGGTCTTTAAAAGTGGAAGAGGGTAAGCAGGAGAGTCAGAGGGAGGTGGAAGGATGGTCAGAAAGATGCAACGTTGCTGGCTTTGAAGATAGAAAAAGGGCCCAAGAGCTCAGGAATGGGGGAGGGGCCTCTAAAAGCTAGAAAAGGCAAGGAAATATAATTTTCCCTACAGTGTCTAGAACGGAATGGAGCCCTGCAGATACCTTGATCTTAGCCCAGCACAACCGCTGTGGGACTCCTGGCTTCCAGAACTATAAGACAGTAAAGTTGTGTGGTTTTAATGTGCCAAATTTGTGGTGATTTTTAAGAACAGCTATAGAAAACTAAGATAATAGAAAAGAAATTAGGTGCATTGCTATCAGATATCTACAACTTACAGAGTTTAAAAATAGCTCAGTCAAAAACAAAGGTACACACACTTACATATATGTACATACATAGTTAAGACCTCATACTCATGCTGTATCTGCAGAGCTTATGGAGCTTACTTTTTGGGCAGCAAATAAAAGTAGGAATGTGTTCCTAATGAGATGAATGACTCAGCACTTAACAATTGCAAAGATGCCCTATCCAACCTCAGGATATTTAATCACTGATGGAAGCAGAAATGAGCAAATTGATGACTTGATGGTTCAGTAGAATCCCCCTTGGAAACTGGGGAGAGCCAAATCATCAATAACTCTGGAATCAATTCTTGCTCCATCAGCCAATTTCTAGCCAAAGGAATAATGGCCTTTTAGTAGCCAACTGCTTCAGCTTTGGGGTTGTGTTACAGCAGAATTTTCTGCCTTCAATTAAAATAAGCTGGATAACAGGAATTGGTGTTCACCCTAAGGAAACTCTTATCAAGTCAAAATTGATAGACATGGTGGGGGGGAAGCAAAAATATAAAAAGCATCAGATAAAAAATGATGATTCAAGTGGGATTATATTGTTTTTGTTTCCTGGCATCTATACTTCGTTCTTTTCATAGCAATAGGCTTAGAGTTTCAGATGAGGTTGACCCACACATATTCCTCTTACTACTCTATTCAGACAAGAGTTGGTGAATGACCTAAGCCTGGCCCATCTCTCTTAATGATACGTTAAGAATTTATGAGACCAGGGGCACCTGGCTGACTCAGTTAGTAGAGCATGTGACTCTTGATCTCAGGGTCTTGAGTTCAAGCCCCATGTTGGGGGTAGAGCTTACTTTAAAAATAAAATAAAATAAAATAAAATAAAATAAAATAAAATAAAATAAAATAAAATACTCTTCACATTCAAGTGCACTCTTTAAAAAAAAAAAAGTGTGTGTGTGTGTGTGGGGGGGGGGGGGGGGGTAGTGACCTGGCTGGCTCAGTCAGTAGAGCATGTGACTCTTGAACTCCGGGGTTGCATAGAGCTTACTTAAAAATAAATTTAAAAAATTAAAAAATCGGGCTCCTGGTGGCTGAGTCGGTTAAGTGTTTGCCTTCAGCTCAGGTCATAATCCTGGAGTCCTGGGATTGAGCCCTGCATCTGCTTCTCCCTCTTCCTCTGCCCCTTCCCCTGCCCCCTCTCCCCACCCCCCCACCCCGCCCTCTGCTTGTTCTCTCTTTCTCAAATACATAAAAATCTTTTAAAAATTTTTTAAAAATAATTGAATAAATAAAAAAATTATGGGACCAGATCTAACCCATTGAGAATCAAGCTTGGATCATTACAGTCCCTCTGGTCTTTTGAAGTAGTAAATTATTTTACCCCTTTTCCCCCATAAGTCTGTTTGGGATTAATTTCTGGTTACTTACAGTCAAGAGAGTGCTTACTAAGACAACCATGTGCATTTGGTAAGTTATTTCACTATTGTTAAAGATAAAATGAAGGCATATTAAAAATTTTGAGAGCTTATTTGAGCAAAAATCAATTTGAATCGGGCAGTGCCAAACCAAAAGTGATAGTCCACTGACAGGAGCTAGGAGAAAGACTTCCATAGAAGAGAAAAGGCAGAAGCAAAGCGAGGAAATTATTTGATTGGCCATAGCTTAAACTTTTTTATTTGGAAATAAATAAATAAGCCTATTTGGAAAGTCTAGTTGGCTCTTTGTGATTGATTATCCTTAGATTTTGTATTCTTAACCTTGAGGCCTCTACAGGCTTAGGTTCTGGATTGCTTACTTAGGTTTTGGAATACACTGATAAGGTATTAGCACCACCTCAGTCTAATGGCCTCCTTGATTTAACACTGCCAAACACACTGATGAAGGAAGAAAGTAAAGAAATACACCAGGGGAGGGGCACCTGGGTGGCTCAGTTGGTTAAGCATCTGACTCTTGATTTCATCTCAGATCATGATTTCAGGCTCATGGGATTGAGCCACACGTTGGGCTCCCTGCTCAGCAGGGAGTCTGCTTAAGATTCTCTGTCTTCCTCGTCTTTTGCACCCCACCCTTGTGCACACGTGCACTCTCTCTCTCTCAAATAAATAAATCTTTTTTTAAAAAAGTACACCGGGGGAAAAATTCCAATTGTTAAACAAAAGCAAGGGGGTTAAATAACATCTGTACATAACATAAAATGATTCATGATACTTCTTACAGAAGAAAAATGATAGATGTCCCTGCATTCAATAGTTAGCACTAACCACTGAAGGCTCTTAGAGAATCAAATATCTTTGCAAAGTGGTTTCAGCTCCTTCTGCTATGACTTCAATATATATTATACTGTCCCCAAGTTGCCTGAAACACTGTCCTGGAATCCACATCAGTATCTATAGTTATGGGATACCTGGGTGGCTTAGCCAGTTAAGTGTCTGCCTTCAGCTCAGGTTATGATCCCAGTGTCCTGGGATTGAGTCCTGTTTTGGGCTCCTTGCTCAGTGGGGAACCTGCTTTTCCCTCTGCCTCCCACTCCCCCTGCTTGTACTCTCTCTCTCTTTGACAAATAAATAAAATCTTAAAAATAGGGGTGCCTGGGTGGTTCAGTCGTTAAGTGTCTGCCTTCAGCTCAGGTCATGGTCCCAGGGTCCTGGGATCGAGCCCCGCATCGGGCTCCCTGCTCCGTGGGAAGCCTGCTTCTCCCTCTCCCACTCCCCCTGCTTGTGTTCCCTCTCTGGCTGTGTCTCTCTCTGTCAAATAAATAAATAAAATATTTTTAAAAAATCTTAAAAATAAAAAGGATCTATAGTTATATTTGAAGCCCAAGGGAATGACACAGAAATGGAAAAAATATAGTCTTTGTGATGCTTCTGCTCTCAGAAAAAAGAGCAGCAGAAGAAAATCTACCAGTTACTAAAAGTAAGCTCCATTTGTAAGAATAATTATAGTACAATCTGATAAGTTGTTATCTCCTTATTTTCATCCACTCAAAATAAATGATTTTTTTTTGTAACATTTCTAGAACCTCCATTGTAGGTGACATCTGTGGTCCTTTTAGTCCTCAGCACATCTGAGAATGCAGAAGAAGCAAAAAGAATAAAATCAAAGGAACTCAATTATTAGAATAATATGATTAAGTTGGGTCAGTCAGCAAAATGAAGTCAACCTACTAAAAAGAGTTTTAATGGGGAGTATCATCCTTCATAAATCAGGCAAGCAAACCGTGAACCATTCAGAAAGCAACTTGGTTTGTGCCCTTTTCATTTATCTTAATTTAATAGCTCCATGGAGCCATGGCCTGGCAGCGTCTAGCTAAGCTTGGGGTCTAATGCTGTGGGACAGATTCTTCCTCCATCCTTTCCCCATATATTCACTTACTGTTTTTGTTTAGCTTTCAAAAGCAAAGGAAAAAATTTCAACTCATAACAAAGGACTAGTATCAAAACATAATTTTAACATTTAAACATACTTTTTTTTTTAAAGGTTTTTTATTTATTTGACAGAGAGAAAGGCAGCCAGAGAGGGAACACAAGCAGGGGGAGTGGGAGAGGGAGAAGCAGGCTTCCCGCGGAGCAGGGAGCCTGATGCGGGGCTCGATCCCAGGACCCTGGGATCATGACCTGAGCCGAAGGCAGACGCTTAACGACTGAGCCACCCAGGCGCCCCCATTTAAGCATACTTTTAAAAAAATTCCGGCAAACCAATAATAATAGATAGTATAAGAGACAAAACAATCCAATAGAAAAAGAGGCAACAGAATAGAAAACCTGAATGGCCAATAAAGGTGTGAAAGGATGCTTAACTTCACTGCTACTAAGGAACATGCACAATAGAACAAAAATGATATACCTTTTTCATACACATAAGATTGGCAGTAACTAAAAATAACAAATGATGGCAGGGATTAGGGATATTCTCAGAATCTAAGTACAACCACTAGGAGTAAATCTGCAGTTATTTTAATATACAAAGTTGAAGACATCTTGACTTACCAATTACACTTCTATTTTTATTTATTTTTACTATTATTGGTTTGTTTGTTTTTTTTGAGTAAGCACTATACCCAAAGTGGAACTCAAACTCACAACTCCAGCCCCCTCACCCCCCACCCCCGAGATCGGGTTGTATGCTCCACCAACTGAACCCGTCAAGAGCCCTATATTCCACTTCTAAATACTTATTCTAGATAAACTCTCATGTAAAGCTGTCCGTTTCAGAATTGATTTTAAAAGTAAAAGAAATGTCCATTAAGATGCCAAATAAATTCATTTTGGTAATTCATAAATAGGATACCAGAGGATAGCTAGAATAGATGAACACTAAACCTAAGTATAGCAACATGGTTCCATCTTAAACACAATGTTGACTGAAAAAAAGTAGATTCCAAGAACATGCATGAAGTGTGGTACCATTTATTTTTTTTAAAGATTTTATTCATTTGAGAGATAGCACAAGTGGGGGGGAGGGGCAGAGGGCAAAGGAGAAGCAGACTCCCTCCTGAGCACAGAGCCCAACACTGGGGTCCATTCCAGGACCCCGAGATCATGACTGAGCAGAAGTCAGACACTTAACCAACTAAGTCACCCAGGCACCCCGGTATGGTACCATCTACTTAAAATGTAAAAGGATACTAAACTATACTGTATATTGTTTATTATGCATGTACAGAGGTAATACAAATATATGTAATAAAAGTATAAAAACATAAACAGAAAGAATACAGTAACTTCAATGAAAAGGTAGCTCTGGATAGTGAGAATAATGGAATGGGGATGGGTTTCAACTGTGTATACTGTTTGATAAAAAAGAAAAAATCTGAAGCAAATATGGCAAAAAATTAACTTCTGTGATACATGTATACCTGGGAGCACAAAAAATTATCTGAAAGATGTACTGGCATTCCATATTTCTTTCTTTCTTTTTTTTATTTATTTATTTGCAGAGAGAGACACAGCAAGAGAGGGAACAGAAGCAGGGGGAGTGGGAGAGGGAGAAGCAGGCTTCCCGCGGAGCAGGGAGCCCGATGTGGGGCTCGATCCCAGGACCCTGGGATCATGACCTGAGCCAAAGACAGATGCTTAACAGCTGAGCCACCCAGGTGCCCCTGGCATTCCATATTTCAATGGAATGAACCAAAGCAAAACTTCCACGTATTTGTTTTCCTAAAAGTTATCTTCTTGAGAACTTGTCACACTGGTTCTTTCCACATTCTGAAAGGCATCTCTTGCAACTTTCTAAATCTTAGTAGTTGTCAAATTTTCCAGGGCATCAAATAAAGGGACAGTTTGAAATATCAAGTAAGACGTTGAGAAAGAATGACTCTAACTGGGTAACAAATCCTTTTGCAATCCAGCAAACCGGCCATAGTTTTCCTTTATTCCTCAACATCATCAGAACTGACAGAATTATTCACCAAGAGTAACAGAGGCATTTGTGAGCTTGGGGCTCTCCTGGGAACACTGTGTGCTTTGGGATGTATGTTAATCCCTCAGTTTCACTTACTTGCTGCTTAAAGTGTAAAATGTTGAATAAGAATTTCTGGATACAGTTGTGAGGCCCCTTGTCCTGACTCCCCTTATAGGCCCCAGGGCAACTTTTTCCCTGTTACCCATTTAGGGTGTAGAGATTACTTAAAAATAAAATCTTAAAAAAAAAAAAGGCTATCAACCAAAAGTCCTCCACCTTCTTCTATTCCCATTGTTAAGTTTCTCATGTTTGCTTCCTTGACACTTAAGACCTTTGAGAATGTAAAGTCATTGGATTATAAGAAAAGATTAAAAAAATTCTCTAAAGTAATAAGAATATATCCAGGGGTTTCAATGGGCGATTTTTTCTGATGGGAAAATTGGGAGATTGGTGATAATGTCACTGGGCAGTGAGATTGAGTAGGCATTTGAGTAGGCACATAGTGGTAGGCTGGAGGCCGCTCATATTGGCTTGCAAGAGCTGATGGTTAAATTTTTCAGAATTTTGTGAGCTGGTTGTTATGCACAGCCATTATTAAAAGTTAAAGTGTATACATTTACAACAAGTTATATTAAAAATAGATAATAGAGGCACGTCGCTGGACTCAGTTGGTAGAACATAAGACTCTTTATCTCGGGGTTTTGAGTTCACACTCCATGCTGGGCATAGAGATTACTTAAAAAAATATATAATAAACATTTAAAACTCATTGATTCTTAATTATTTTTTACTGCATTTTATCATTTTCTATGCCCTTGAGGTTGTTTATGTCTATTGTATCTGCATGATGGAAAAATTACATAATGGTGTGTTATGCACATCTCTTCCCATTTCCACATTCAGTGACATTATGTTGATAGTTTGAAATAGGTCGTGGTGGGGGTATTTACAACATGGCAACACCAGCAAGCATTACAAATCAAGTCTCAATTTATTATTTTGTCAATTGTCTAGACTTAAAAGTTATGGAGAGAATGTTGATGCAGATTAAACTTAAAAGTGTGTTATGTTTGTAGCTGTTGCCATTGTGAATAGCATTAAAAAATTGAGTAAGAGTGCCTGGGTGGCTCAGTCTGTTAAGCATCTGCTTTTGGCTCAGGTCATGATCTCAGGGTCCTGGGATGGAGCCCTGCATCAGTCTCCTTGCTCAGTGGGGAGTCTTCTTCCTCTCCCTCTGCCCCCCCCCTCCCTCCCCTCTGCTCGTGCTCTCTCTCTTTCAAGTAAATAAATAAAATCTTCTTAAAAATTGAGTAAATATTCATCCAGTATTCAAAAACTATTCAATTCAGCAAAGAAGTTGCTCACATCATTGTTGAAAGAGTGAAGTTTCAATATATGTCTTAGTTGTTTTACATTCATTTTATTGCTTAACAAAAATATCAAGGAACATTCATTGAATTATGCTGGTTTATCAATAGCAACAATATGTTGCTTTGGTTATAAAAGCTCAGTAAAAACAACAAAAGTGTTTTGTGAGAATCAATTGGTTACATGGAATTTAAATAGATGACATTTTATAGGTTAATATTTTTGTAATAAGAGCATTTTTTTTTAAGTAGGCTTCAGGCTTGAACTCACAACCCTGAGACTGAGAGTCACATGCTCTACGGACTGACCCAGCCAGGCACTCCATAGAGGATTCTTATAAGTCAGTAATACACGGGGAGGTGGGTGGGGGGTTGGGGTAACTGGGTGACTGGCATTTAGGAGGGTCCATGATGTGACAAGCACTAGGTGTTATAGGCAACTGATGAATTACTGAACTCTACATCTGAAACTAATGATGTATTATATGTTGACTAATTGAATTTAAATAAAAAAATAAACCAGTAATACATATACATATATATTGCTACGGACTGAATTGTGTCCTTTTAAAATTCATATGTTGAAGCCCTAACTCCCAATATGACTATTTTTGGAGATAACATCTTTATTTTTTATTTTTTAAAAAGATTTTATTTATTTGACAGAGAGAGAGAATATAAGCAGGGGAGTAGGAGAGGGAGAAGCAGGCTTCCCGCTGAGCAGGGAGCCTGACCCCAGGATCCTGGGATCAAGACCTGAGCCAAAGGCAGACGCTTAACAACTGAACCACCGAGGCCCCCCCTGGTGATAACATCTTTAGGAGGTAATTAAGTGTAAATGAGGTATAAGGGTGTGGCCCTACTAATAAAACTAGGTGGCCTTATAAAAAGGGAAATGAGATCTCTCTCCCTTCCCTCTCCCTAGCAGGGAAAGGCCATGTGAGCACACAATGAAATGGCAGCGACGTACAAGTGAAGAGAAGAGGCCTCAGAATGAAACCTACCTGCCAGCAACTTGGTCTTGGACTTTCCAGCCTCCAGAACTGTGAGAAATAAATTTCTGTTGTTTAAGCCACCCAGCCTATGGTATTTTGTTATGGCAGCCCAAGCTTGGACACACACACACACACACACACACACACACACACTGTTGATAGGTACACAAATAATTGTAAGAAATGTTAAAGAATGCTAAGTGCTATAAAAATATGGAGTAAATGATATGTGAGGAGTGCAGTGGAGGTGGCATTTCAGGTAATCCAGGCTGTAGATCATGAGAACCTGAACTTGGGCAGTGACCTTAGAAAAACCGAAGATTACATGGCTTCAAGAGGGCACCATTTGACTTGTCAGCTACAACTGACCAGCACCCGGACTGCCCATGGATGTTGGATATTTCTTCTGTATGTATGTAAAACATCCCACTTAATCCCCTGAGTTTTAGTTTGTTCCTCTGATCATCCTCCATCCTATTGCCAGAGTGATTGTTCTAAATCTCATGATGTCACATTTCTGCTTACAATAGTATCATGATTGCCTGGATCTCAAGGTCAAGTTCAGATCTCCTCCTTAGCATGTCTCCCTGCCTCTCTTTCTCAAATCTTTTCAACCCACTTCTCCCAGTCCCACCCCTACCCCCAACACACACATCCCTTCATTCTGGTCATACTCAGCTAGTTCCTTTACTCTGTCCTACTGCTTCACGAAATTTCTGTTGCTGTATCTGGAATTCCCTCCTCTGTTTAGCCAACTTCTCCTTGTCCTTCAAAATTTAGGGCCAGAATTACCTTTTCGAGGAAATCTTCCCAGACCCTTTCTGATTTAGGTCCCCTCCTCTGTGCTCTCTGTGATTAACTTGGCCTCTGTCCATATCACATAAGTGCTGTGCTGTGGTATTGGTTTACTTGTCTTTCTTTCCCACAATCTGTGTCATATTCATTCTTTTTATCCTCCATGCCAAACATGGGGGCCTGTCACATAGCAGGTCTCATTAAGTGCTTATTGGAAGAATTAATTTTTTTAAAAAAGATTTTATTTATTTATTTGAGAGAGAGAGTGCAAGAGCATGAGCAGGAGAAGGGGTAGAGGCAGAGGGAGAAGCAAGCTGCCTGCTGATCAGGGAGCCCCACATGGAGTTCCATACCAGGACCCTGGGATCATGAGCTGATCCCAAGGCAGACGCTTAATCAACTGAGCCACCCAGAAGACTTAATTTTGTAAGTAGAACCACTGGGCTTAGGGAGCCCCTGGAGAAAAACAGCAAAGAAAACATTTCTGAGGCTTAACGAGTAGACATTTTGTGGCTTGGACATTGACAGGGAGGACCACCTGGGAGCTGGAGAAGAGGAAAAAATTGCTTCGCCAGCCTCTCTTCTTGCTTACACATCCAGAGTGCAGGACAGGTGAAACTGAAACAAGAAAAACTACACTTCCCGTCATGCCTCAAGGCACGGCTATCGGTTTCCCCTCTTCGTCACCGCCTCTTCCCCACGGAAGTGAAAGGAGCACTTCCGGGTTTGGCAATAACGCGCACCCGGCGGCGGCGTTAGACCGGCCCTGTTGGGTCTTGCCCCGAAGCTCCGCCTTTCTCCGGTTTTTCTAGAAACCCGGCTTTGCACTTGGTGGTGTCGTACAGGTATTTCCCGACCAGTTCGGGTGCTCTCAAGGCAGTTTGCTGCTCTGGAGCGGGCGAGACTTTTCTGTTGAGTTTCGGAGTTCCCGTAGGGCGCGGCGGGCTTGTGGCACGGGGCAAGGAAACCGGTTACCGGAATCGTGGCCCCGTGCTGACATTCCCTTTCTTTCCTTCCCGATTGCAGCATCCCAGACGCGTGTTTGGGTCTCCCATGGCGGATACGGCCCCGAACGGCCCCCAAGGGGCGGGCGCAGTGGTAAGTGAGCGAGCAGGGTCTTCTGGCTTGATTTACTAGAGTTAGGAAGGAGGGGGAAGTGTCGCCAAGTCTGTTCGGAGACGTTCCACCTCAGTGCTTAAAGGGACTGGGAGTAGTGATTGAGGTCGGGGTAGCGTAGAGAGGAGAGGTCTTGAGCAGAGATGTAGAGGAAGCTACAAGTTTTCTGTTTCTTAAGCCACTGTGGGCCGGGCTGGAGCAGGTGGCTCTCAGCTGTATGCCAAGGAAATCGGGCCTTCTTACCCGCCCCGCCCCCCCGCGTTTCTAATTGTCTTAGGTTCCAAGGTTGAAGATGCCAGCTGAGGGGGTGCCGTGACACAGGCCTCATTCCGCACACGCATGCTAGCAGAGAACGTCTCTGCCCGTTTTATGCCATTATATGGAAATTACGCAGTGGGGGAAGAGCAGTCTTTTTTTTTCCTTTTCATCATTTTGTCTTTACTTCTTTACGAAGAGAGATAACTAGGCTTCTGTAAATATTTTATTCTTAACATGCAGATCTGCTTACTAGTTATTTGTACCCAAAGCATTATTGCTCTGTAATCTTAAACACTATGAATATGTGAATTGAGCATGTCACTTTTTCCCCTTTAAACATTTTACAACATTTCCGTTTATAGACACAGTTTTCTTTTTTATTTTGTGGAACCCTTGGAGAATTATTTGCATACACAATGATGGCTAATTCATAAATACTTAAGTATTCTACAATACCACAATGCAGTCATTGCTGCAATTTTTGCAATTAAATTTGAAAAATTTAACATTGATACATGTTATTACCTGATTTAGAATCCATATTCAGATTTCCTCCGTTGTCTGTTAAAGCTGCTTTCTCCTTATCCAGGATTTAATCCAAAGCATGCATTGCTTTTACTGGCCTTTAGTCTCTTTAGTCTAGAATAGTTCCTTTTGCCTTTCTGGTGCCATTTTTGACTGTCAAGAACTCAGACTTGTTTTGCTTCTCAAATTGAAGTTGCCTGTTTTTTTCCCCTCATGACTAGAATCAAGTTAAACATTTTGGCAGGAATATTACATAAGTGATATTCTGTCATTTTCAGTGCGTTATATGTTTCAGGAAACATTTTATGTTAATTTATGTCATCATTGGAGAGAAGTTTGATTATTTGGTTCAGGTGGTATCCAGCAGACTCTCCATTGTAAAGATACCGTTTTTCTTTTGTAATTAAAAAGTATTCTGTGGCCTGATGCTTTGAGACTGTGTGAATAGTTTTTCACCTCAGTAGGTTTTCACCCAAAGTTTCATTGATGTTTTTTGCCCAAACTATTTATAACGTGGCTGGGTTGTTGACTCTTAAAGTGTAAACCAATACACTTTTTTAAACCTTTTTTACTGTACTAAAATGCAGATACATAAAAGTGTACAAAATGAAATGAATAGATCGGTGGTTTATTACAAAATAAACACCCTAACCAAATAGATTTCATTGTATTTTATTTTTAAAAATATTTTATTTTATTTATTTTTTAAAGATTTTTTTTATTTCAGAGAGGGAGAGCACGTGCACAGTGGGGAGGGGGACAGGGAGAGAAACTTAAGCAGACACTGCTGAAATCAGAGCCCAACTCGAGGCTTGACCTCACCACCCTGAGATCGTGACCTGAGCCGAAACTAAGAGTTGGAGGCTTAACCCACTGCGCCACCCAGGCACCCCCAAAAGATTTTATTTTTAAGCAATCTTTATACCCAGTGTAGGGCTTGAATACACAACCCCGAGATCAAGAGTTGCTGCTCCGCTGACTGAGCCAGTGCACCTAAGCTTAAATTTTAAAGAACATGTTCTAAAATTTCAGACTATGGTGTAAAGTCTGAATATTTGTGGAGAGCCTGAGTACAGTAAGCCAGATTCATTCTTCCACTTGACTATGGGTGATCATTTAAATTTAGAGGAGTCACAGTATAGTAGGTTTGGATACAATAAACCAGGCATGTTTCTGAAATTACCCGCATATTGTTAAAAAGACATTCAGTGAAACATCTTTGGATTTTAAAATGTACTTGCATTTTTTCCCAAAAGGTTTTCATATCTTTCTTTTTTTTATTTTTTTTAAAAAGATTTTATTTATTTATTTGACAGAGAGAGACACAGCGAGAGAGGGAACACAAGCAGGGGGAGTGGGAGAGGGAGAAGCAGGCCTCCCGCTGAGCAGGGAGCCCGATGCAGGGCTCGATCCCAGGACCCCGAAGGCAGACGCTTAACGACTGAGCCACCCCGGCGCCCTCTTTTTTTTTTTTCCTTAATTAAAGATTTATTTATTTATTTGAGAGAGAGACAGGGACAGAGCATGAGCAGGGGGGAGGGGCAGAGGGAGAGGGACAAGCAGACTCCTCACTGAACAGGGAGCCCTATGTGGGACCCAATCCCAGGACCCTGGGATCATGACCTGAGCAGAAGGCAGACGCTTAACTGACTGAGCCACCCAGGCGCCCGGTTTTTCTATCTTTCAAAAGATAATTTAGATTGCTTGTAGTGTTTTAGACTCCACATTAAGATTCATTAGTGAGTTTTGAAATCCATTTAGTGAAACACTATTTCTAAACATTAAATAGAATACAAAATACAAAAATCCGTTACACATAGGGAAGATACTGTTTTGTGAAACTTCTTTATAGAAGTTTATATATCCGTGTATGTTTGTATTAGACTTTGATGTAAAAATTAATAACGTAGATTCTGTCAGAAAATCTAAAAGCCACTTTAGGATTTGAAGACAAGATACATTTTGAATGAGAAAACAGATTTTAAGTGATTCTATTAGTGATAATGGATCCATCTTTGGCAAACGCAGCAAGGGCAAAGGTAGAATGAGAAAACATGGAGAATAAAGTGGGATATGGGAGTTTAATTTAGGGCCAGTGAAATAGGGTAAGACGAATGGGGCAGCTTCCAAGGGGATGAAGAAAGTCATAAAATTGGAGAGGCAGGTGCTATTTAACATTTCATAGCCATATTTTGAACACTTAGAGTATGTCAGGCCCTTGTGTGTATGTAAGCAAATTATAATGAGTTAGGTAGTGAGTGACTATTACCATGGTTTTACATTTCTCCTTTGTAAGGTTTATTTAATGCAAACTGGCTTTGTGTAATGCCTTTTTACTCAGATCTGAAACCTACCTATTTGAATTTGAGATTTCTAAGAATAGGCATTAGGGTTCTCTTGAGACCAATTAGTTCTTATTTAACGTTCTTTTAAAATAGATGAAGCCAGTATTACAAGTGTTGAAGGAATACAGACAATTGTAGTTAAATTTCTGTTCAAAGGTTTCATTCTTAATTAGTCTTTATTTTTTTAAATATCAACTGGTATTTTTCTATTTAAGTACTTCCGCTGCTTTCTACATTAAAACTATAAGGTGTTCGGAGATGTTGCTGAGCATATAGGTAAAACAGTTGCCTTAGGAGTTTTCATTTAATGATCTCAAATAATTGCTACAGGGTTGTTAAAACATTTTGAATAGGAATAAGACTATGTGATCTTCATCCTTGGAAAGATAATTTGCCGGCTTAGTTTACTACAGTATTTTTCTTTTTAAATTTAGCAATTCATGATGACCAATAAACTGGACACGGCAATGTGGCTTTCTCGTTTGTTCACAGTTTACTGCTCTGCTTTGTTTGTCCTGCCTGTTCTTGGGTATGTATTACACAGATTTTCTGCCTTTGATATTCAGTTGTTTGGTTGGTTTTTCTGTACTACTTTTTATGTGCAAGACTTGTTAAATTGCAAGAAGTTCTGGGACAGATAAAACACAGGTCTCATGCTTTAGGTGCTCATAACTCAGTAATAGTACCAACTGGAGGAATACTGTATGTCATGTGCTTTGTGAAAGCTGACATCACGTTGAAAATCAGAAAGAAAATGGATGTGTAGGGATGAGAGGAGTTCATATTTTTTTCATTTTTGATTTTTTAACTTAAAAGGAGGAGGGCTGCTTTATAAAATTCAGTTGGGTATATATATGAGGTGATGCTTCTAAGAAGGTATAATAGGTTCAAGTAATTTTTTTCTATTGACAAGTGAGAGATTTAGGTGTTGTGCAATTCTGATGCAATCCACAAAGGAGGAAGAGACACGGTAGTTATGTCCCATGATAACCTCTCCTCTGGTAATTTGCAGGTTGCATGAAGCTGCCAGCTTTTACCAGCGTGCTTTACTGGCAAATGCTCTTACCAGTGCTCTGAGGCTGCACCAAAGATTACCACATTTCCAGTTAAGCAGAGCATTCCTGGCCCAGGCTTTACTAGAAGACAGCTGCCACTACCTGCTCTACTCACTCATCTTTGTCAATTCCTACCCTGTCACAAGTATCCTTTCCGGGCCTTTTTGACAAAGGCGTCCCCTACCGAGTGTATAGGAGGTCTCTGGATTATTTTTCGCAATAGGAAGGGTTTGGCAATGAGGGTTTCTGTGAACCTGGGTTGGTTAAGGTTTGTTGACACTTAATTTGAATGAAGCTGCATTTAGTGTAAGAATTTCTGACTCTAAAGTGTGAAATCTAAATTTGAAGAGCTGACGTGGCGTGGGAATTTTAAATTTTGTATCTTTGTTCTTGCCTCTTGTAAACTTCTCTATTAGCGATGGATATTTTAAACTTCAGATTCCAAGCACAGGACTATGGAGGACTTATTTTAGTATTTACACTTGTTTTTCATTTAATTCACATCTTTGGGCAGTTGTCCATATGTCTTGCTTTAAAAAAAAGAGGAATCCTCAGCTCTTTAAACTCCTAGTGAGCTAGAAACAAATGGAAATTCATCAAGAAATAACTTACTTAAGCAGAAGTTTGGATAATTAATAAATGCAATACAAATTTAGTATTTACTGTGGATAGAGTAGAAAATAAGGACACATGGATAATCTTTGGAGCTAAGGAGAATGAAATAACTCATTTGGAATTGTATGTTTACACATTTCAAAAGTGTGTTGGATGATAATAGGTTTTCTCAAAAGGCTGGGGAGAGTTGGGGGGGGGAAGAGCTGCAGTTTAGTATGTTTGGGAAGCACTGGATTAAATAGTTTTAAGTAGGTTTCTTTACTACAGGACTTTGATGTGCTAATGTGCATTGTGAGGCCAAAGAGTGACTGGAGTTTCACAATCATTTTTTTTTTTTTTTAGAGCACTAAATGAGAAAAATATGCAGTCAAGATTACTATATCCAGCTAGGCTGTCATTGAAAATAGAAGGAGAGATAAAAAGCTTCCAGGACAAACAAAAACTAAAGGAATTTGCAAACACGAAAGCAGCCCTACAAGAAATATTGAAAGGGGTCCTCTAAGCAAAGAGAGAGCCTAAAAGTAACATAGACCAGAAAGGAACACAGACGATATACAGTAACAGTCACCTTGCAATCATTTTAATAGTTCTGTCCCCACTATCGTCCCTCTGTCCTCCAGAAAGTATTTTGTGCTTTAAGTGCTGCTCTTAAGAGTTCTTAAATGTTTCTGATACATTCTGATAATAATCATAAACAGTACATGTGTCTACATAACTATACCTAATGGAAAACACAGTAAAATATGTCTCTAGGGCTAAATATTACCTATTTAGATAATACTTTCTATGTGAAGTAGCAACTTTTAAATAGATTTTTAAAAAGTCTTAAGGAAAAGAGAATAGGTAACTGAAATTTTTTGAGTACCTATTTTGTCAGTGCATACAAACTTGGCATATTTAATCCTTGCAATACTGAAAAAAATCATAGCATCATATTTTTTTTAAGATTTTATTTATTTATTAGAGCACCATTGGGGGGGGCAGAGGGAGGGGGAGAAGCAGACTTCCCACTGAGCAGGTAGTCTAACATGGGGCTCCTTGGTCCCAGGACCTTGAGATCATGACCTGAGCCGAAAGCAGAGACTTAACCAACTGAGCCTACCCCAGGTGCCCGGAGCATCATATTGATAAGGCCACTGAGGCTCAAAGAGTTTCAGATAACTTGCCTGACATCACATTGGCAAGTACATAGTAAAGCTAACAAGGTCTATCTGACTTTTTTTTTTTTTTAAAGATTTTTTTTGGGCGCCTGGGTGGCTCAGATGGTTAAGCGTCTGCCTTCGGCTCAGGTCATGATCCCGGGGTCCTGGGATCGAGTCCCGCATTGGGCTCCCTGCTAGGCGGGGAGCCTGCTTCTCCCTCTGCCTCTGCCTCTCTGACTCTCATGAATAAATAGAAAAAACATTAAAAAAAAAAAAAGATTTTTTTTTTTTTTTTTTAATTTATTTGACAGAGAGAGAGAGAGAATACAAGCAGGGGGAGTGGGAGAAGAAGCAGGCTTACTGCACAGCAGGGAGCCCGATGCGGGGCTCGATCCCAGGACCCTGGGATCATGACCTGAGCCGAAGGCAGACGCTTAACGACTGAGCCACTCAGGCACCCCAAGGTCTATCTGACTTAAAAGGTCTACCTAATTTACAGTTAATGTATGAGTAACACTTAAGTATAGTTTTGAAATATTTCTGTCTGTACCTGGACAAAGCCAGTCCACACAGCAGGTGGTCACAAAGTTTGTTGAGTGAATCCTGAGTTGATGCCAAATGAGGCTCATGACCAGTTAAGACAACCTGTCTGCCTTTTCTATGCAATTGGTTGTTTGCTAGCCCCTCTCTGTGGGCATGTTGAAGATTAAGGATTTCATGTTCCTTAAATTCTACATTAGGGGTGGAGGTTGGGGAGTAGTGAGCAATAGGAATAGCCTAAACTAGTAACTGGCAAGAAATACTAATCTGATTCTTAAAGTAGTTGGTTATTAGGTTAGTAAATAAAGGTGAGCCCAAAGTCATTACCAAGTTGTGTTCTGATCTTTGGTTTTAAAAAGGTGATGCTGTCCTTGCTCTGACAATGATAGGTACTTACACCCTTTATATTTTCTGAGTAGTTTAAAGGTGACATTGAAAGCTAAGATTATGAATCTCTTATCAAGGATTTGTGAACTACAGAATGTTAGCTGTAAAAAAACTCATAAGAAATCTGTAGCTTTTTAAAAAATATTTATTTGAGAGAGAGAGCAAGCACTCGTGCACAGGAGGTCGGGGGGCGGGGAGAGGGAGAATCTCCAACAGACTCCCTGCTGGAGGAGCGTGGAGGCCCCGCTGAGCACAGAGAGACTCAGGGCTCCATCCCATGACCCAAGATCATGACCTGAGCCGAAATCAAGAGTTGGATGCTTAACTGACTGAGCCACCCAGGCACCCCCCCCTTTTTTTTTTAAGATCTATTTATTTGAGAGGGAGGGGGAAATGAGCAGGGGAGAGGGAGAGAAATCTGTAGCTTTGATGAAACTTAGCCTAGGAGATGAAGTTAGTGTCAGAGCCATGAGTGGAACCCAGATATCTTGATTGTCCTTTCAGGGTTCTGTTTTCATTACCTGCATTGCTTCTACTGAATCAGGCTTCAAGTTAGGATATATGTCAAAGTTTAAATTTAACTATTTAAGAAGCAACAGAATTTTACAGTGGCCTTGGAGAGGAGAGGCTTATAGCTTTCATCAGTTCCAAAGGGATCTATGATGGATTAAAAAGTACGAAACTATACATGGTCTCTACTGAGGAAATTGGCATTTTACTTAATTCTTGTGAGTGTCAGGGAAAAATTGGTCAGGATATCAATTTGGAGAACTATATTAGAGAGGTAGGATTTTTCTTATCCTTGGGTATAGGTCACTGTCTTGCTTGCCAGTTGGAATTAGGCATTTTTGGATCCTAATGAGTTATGGTGGTTTTGAATTTGGAATTCCTTGTGTTACAGTAATCACCATTTCCTATCACACCAAAGCTTTCAGGTAGTGTAGAAAAATACAATGGTTCATTTCTTAGAAAATGCAAATACTTTTTTTTTTAAATGAGGGTAATTTAAACATTTTTTTGATTATTTTTAAGTAAACTTTACACCCAACATCAGGCTTGCACTCACAACCTTGAGATCAGGTCACATGCTCTACTGACTGAGCCAGCCAGGCACCCCAGAAACTGCAAATACTTTTAGGACACATATTTTTGCCATTCATAATGGACTAAAGTCTATATCATTTTATGAAAATATTTGACAAGTTTTGTTGTTGTTCTTGTTATCAGCCTGGCAGAAATTGGGTAAATAGGGTCTTTTGAGCAATTTTTATTTTTCAAAAAGCTGAATAAAAATTGCATATTTATCCATGACATAAAGCCAAACAGTTGAACTCCAATAGGTGTCTGTAATTAAACTGATGAGACTCTCAATTAACTGTACTACACAAACCCAAATACATATACACTTTTTATTTGTACAGGCTGAGAACACATGAACTGTACAAGCTTGATAGGTACAGTATCTTGAAATAATGGGGATCTTGTAGGAAAGAAATAATGAAAGATCTTTAGTTGAGGAAAATTGGGGAAGTACTTTTTAAAAGTTTTTTATTTTTATTTTTTTTTTACATAAACTCTACACCCTATGTGGGGCTTGACCTTACCGCTTCAAGATCAAGTACCACCCCGAGATGGAGTCCCATGCTCTACTGACTGGGGCACCACCGAAGAAATACCTTTTAAACCATTACCCCAGACTCTTTCCTAAGCAGTTATGATGAGGAAAGCAGGACCAAAGACTTTATATTTGAAGGCCAAATTATTCTGGCCAGGATGGCCATTGTGGGATTAAAAATTGTAATATTTTGAGGTGGCCTAGATTTCAATTGAATTAAGCAAATGTTTATAATATTTTATTATCTAATAGAAAAGAAAAAAACTTTATTAATAAAACTGTGAGCTTTAGAAAATGAAGTTATTTACAGGTAGAAAAAAAAAACTTCATTTGGTTACAAAGTAAAACAAAAGCCATCACTGAAGTCCTTTTAGCAGATGCTGGTTCAGATATATATTGGGCATAATACATAGCCTGTTTTGCAAAGTACTTGATAAATGTTAAATATTTTCCTTAATTGTTTTCTCCAGTGAGTATTTTCCCAGTCTTGTTATTCTCTTTGCTTCATGCCGCCACATACACGAAAAAGGTCCTTGATGTAAGTAGAGCTATGCTGTTTTTTTGACTCCTGGATTGCAGATTGTTGGCATGAATTTAGTTCTGAGACATTTTTGTATTTGTCACAAAAATTTCCTTCAATCCCTGCAAACTTGTTGTAAATTATTAGTGATTTAAAAGTTTTAAATTTGAAATTTTTTAAGTTTCACAAAATACATTTTGTGAAGGATTGTATTGGATTGTATTGCAGAATACCCCCCAGTTCCCAGAGAATTTCTGAAGTTTGAAATAGATCTCTTTGTTTTTTTAAAAAAAAGTCATTTAGGTTTGGTAAGTTGTCAGAGATCTCTTGTTCTGTCATTGTTTAATTTTAACATACCGGGTAAGTAGAGTGTACTGAATTTCTTTTACATTAGTGTTCAGAACTGCTACTTTGCGAAAATATTTTCTTATTCCTGGGTTGGAACAGGAAGCCTCGCTTAAGTGTGCCAGGTGGATTGACTGCATATGCACTGACATTTGAATTAAAATATCCAAATATTTGCCTTGCATTGGCCTGTTTCTTTATCCCTACAGTTCTTTGGTCACAGCAGTGATTGGACTCTGTAATTTATTTAGCTAAGGATTCACAAATACCTTAACTGTATTACTAGGTAGTCCGATTTTGTTATGGTTAGATAGAAGTAATCACCATTTTTTTGTGAAATAATCTAGTCTTTTTTTTAACAAAAAATAAAGCATGAAAATGACTTACTCAAGCTGTCTTTTTATTTATCAAATACACAAAATACAACAAAGCAGGAAAATACACTAAATTTTACATTATTTTGTAAACTTTTATATTACTATTTCCAAAATAATTGTCTTAGTTGCATTACCTGTTGGATATGCTATTTATCTAAAGAAAGAAAATAATTGAGTAATCAAAAATGCTTCATTATTTCTAATATTTGTTTTCTTATGTTTTAGGCAAAGGGTTCAAATAGTTTACCTCTGCTGAGATCTATCTTGGATAAATTAAGCGCTAATCAACAGAATATTCTGAAATTCATTGCTTGTAATGAAATATTCTTGATGCCTGCTACAGTTTTTATGCTTTTTAGGTAAGAATAAAAATATATTTGTTTTGAGAGGCAGATGACTAAGTGAATATATTAAATACATTAACTCATTTTATCCTGCTTAAATCTGTTAGATACTGGTGTGCGGAGCTAGATTGATCTTAGCCACCATTTTTCATTTTATCGTAGAGAACTGAGACCTTATGGTAAACCTTAGGAACTTGTCTTATTTATCATTCCTTGTGATATACCATTTAACATTTTGAAAATTAATTTTAGAACTGCTGCCTATGAAAGAATCTTGGGAAGCCTAGTTTAGTGTATCTGCCACTATTTAGATGATTTTTCTTTTAGAAATTCTTCAAAAATATTATGGTCTGATATTAATAGCTGCCTACTATCGTCTCCATGTTTTGTTTGTGTCTTTTTTTTTTTTTTTTAAGATTTATTTATTTGAGAGATAGCGAGAGAGAGCACTAGAGGGGAGGAGAGCATGAGCTGGGAGCAGAGGGAGAAGCAGGCTCCTTGCTGAGCAGGGAGCCTGACTCGGGGCTCCATCTCAGGACCCTGGGATCATGACCTAGCCAAAGGCAGATGCTTGGCTTACTAAGCCAGCCAGGTGCCCCTTGTTTGTATCTTAATTATAGAAGTAATGCATGAATAAAGAAAGCTGTTCTGTTAAAAATTAGAACATTGGGCTAGTATTGACCCTCCCCATCAAGATTCTTGCATTTACGTTTTAAAACTACATTTCTGGGGAGATGGGTGGGAGAATGGGTGAAATAGATGATGGGGATGAAGGAGTGCACTTGTGATGAGCACTGGGTGATTAAAATTAAAACTTAACCAAAAAAAAAGGAAGGAAAGGGGAGGAGCATAAGCTTTGGTTACCAAGTCAAAAGTTCTTCTCTGTCTCTATTAATGTGTTTATCTTCTTTGTTGTAGAAAAAAAAATTCCTAGTTTCAGAGCTAAAGTGGAAAATATAAATAATTCAGATTAGCAGGAAAAAAAATAAAACTACATTTCTGCCTGGATTATTGCTTTTTTAGTTTTTCCAATAAGAGGACATTACAGATAAAAGCTAAAATATCATTTGACTCTAAACTGTTGCAATTCTGTCCTCTCCTTCTCCTATGTGTATGTGCATGTAGTACTTTAAAAATATATATACAGATACATAGAAAATACATATTATGGGTGTGGGGTTTTTTGTTTGTTTTTTTAGTTTTTTTTTGCATCAGAAGTGCCATAATGCATCAGTTATCTGCATCTTGCTTTTTTTCACTCCTACAGTATGTTTTCATGACCTATTTATGTTGAGAGATACAATTCTGGTTTGTTCCATTTAATGGCCATGTAGTGTTTGGTCATATTCATATGCTGCATTTTACTACCTGTTCCCCTGGTGATGGGGAAACATTTGTTTCCAAAGTTTTGCTTTTCCAGATATTGATGGAGTAAACATCTTCTTACCCTTTTTTTTAAAAATTTTTATTTATTTTAAGTAATCTCTCCTCCCAATGTGGAGCTCAAACTCAGGACCCTGAGATCAAGAGTTGCATGCTCCTCCAACTGAGCCAGCCAGGCACCCCTCTTTTTACCTTTCTGCTTGTACTTTTGTGCCTGCGTTTTCTCTAAACCAGAATTGATTTTGCTGAATGTAAGCTAAGTGCATTTTATATTTAATAGATGATGCCAAATTGTCCTTTAAGATGTCAGTATTAGCTGTTTTCCATAATCTCATTAACTTGTAAAAACTTATCTTTATGAAATATTTCATTTTAGTGTGCATTGCTTAATAATTAGTGAGATTTTTGCATGTCTGCCTCTTCAGTAGTCTGTAAGCTAGTAACAGTTTTATAGATTTCCTCATAAATGCCTTCGTTCCATTCTTTTAAGTAATGTTTTTCTCTGGAAACTCCAGGACCACTGCATGTTGCTCAGGTCAGAGGATCATAAGTTAGATAATATAATCTAAATAAAGTCTGGGAATGGCACAATGGAAAGACTTCTTATTGGATGTTAGGGACCTGGATTCTAGTTGATGTGATCATTAACTTAACCTTTTGAGCATTGATTTTTCACATTTAAAAAACTTAAACCTTAAAACAAACTGATGTTAATTTTCAAGATTATTGTAAAAGAGATGAGAATTTACTGGAAGTATTTAAATAGAGAAATCACTTTGTTATTCTAAAAGACTATAGTAAGATTATAAGGTTTTATTCAGTCCCTAGTAGGAAAAGCTGTTGATGCTTTAACATGTCACTTGCATATAACACAGACTATAAAATTAAAAATAATTTAAAATCATTATTCCTTAGATGTTCCCTCCATGATAGAAGCACAATCTAATATTAGAAGGCTTCATTAAGTTACATTTTTCTGAGTAATGCATCAAGCTCTGTATTTAAAAATGAAGGTAAAGTCTGTGAGTTTATCTTATATGTACATGAACATGAGTGTAAAAAAAGATAAAAGAATGAGATCTTTGTAGCTTTATTCATTAGTAGAGAGCGTGTTACATAATAGTAATACATAAGATGAATTGCTTGAAGCTGTAAAAAGAATGAGGTAAATTTATGGTGCAGATAATCTTCAAGATATAATAAATTTAAAAATTTATTAAGAACTGTGTAGGGTGTTCGCTTTTATATTTTGGGGTGTGTTTGTGTATTTAAGGGCATAGAGATGTTTTTTCTGCGTCAAGTTTCTTCATCTTTGAAATGGGAGTGATAATGCCCCTTCCCTCTTAGAATTGTTTTAAGTGGATTCAGTGAATTGTAAAGTGAGCACTGTATTAGTGTTAGTCATTATATACACTTGTGCATGTGAATTTCTGGAAGGATATATTAGAGACTGAGCTGTAACTCTGAGGAAGGAGCTAACTTGGATGATGGAAAATTTGTTTTTCATTGAATATTCCTTTCTGTATTTTCTGTAGTATGTGTATTTTTCAATTTGAAGAGTTAAAGATTTGTCATAGGAGTTATTGGGGAAAGTGGGTGTAACATTTAGTTTAGTGATTAGTTTGTAATCACAAATTTTTATTATGAAAGTAATCACAATTTAGAAGAAAAGGTAAAAATTAACTTTAAAAACCACATTGGCATCTCTAATGTATTTCTTCAAAAAGTTTTAAAATACAGTTATCATAATACGTATAATTTTATACTCTGCATTCTTCAGAGTTGCTCTCTGGTTTTCATAATCAGGGTTTTAGGTAGTTGCATATTAACTCTATCAAGTAAAGATAATATACTTAGCCTTGCTACCTCACTATCCAAATAGTGATGCATTTAATTTGTAGTGATTGGTAGTGAATGTCTTAACCCAGATAATCTTTCCTAGGAAAGAATTCTTGACTTAGAATTGCATAAATATGTAAATGGCTCTTGGGTATTATAAATGTGCTTTTTAACCAAGCAAAATAGTAGAATCAGCTATGCAAATTTACTAGGGAGCCTGTGTGATTTTACTGGTTTTTTTGTTTGTTTATATAAGATGAACCACTTTTCATTTACTATGTTATAAAGTTTCAAAATTTGATGATCAATTATTAGTGGTAATTATGGAAGCATTTATACATTTTCTTTTTTTCTTTTGAAAGATTTTATTTATTTGAGAGAGTGGGGGTGGGGGGCAGAGGGAGAGGGAGAGGGACAAGCAGACTCCCTGCTGAGCAGGGAGTGTGACCTGGGACCACGCCCAGGACCTTGAGATCATGACCTGAGCTGAAGTCAGAGGCTTAACCAACTGAGCCCCCCAGGCACCCATATACATTTTCTGGTTCATTTAATAGCTTTTAAATTTTTTAAAAGTAATATATACATGAATGTATGTTTATAAAATTTAAGCAATAACATTTTACTCCTTAGCAATCATATAAATTCTTTTATTTCATTTTTTTTTTAAGTAAGCTTGGGGCTTGAACTTACAACCCCAAGATCAAGAGTCACATGCTCTACCAACTGAGCTAGCCAGGTGCCACTCTTTTATTTCCTTTTTTGGAATAACTTCGATTTAGAGGTGCCTGAGTGGCTCAGTTGGTTAAGTGTCCAACTCTTGATTGCTGCTCAGTTTATGATCTCGGAGTGATGAGATCAAAGCCCCGTGTTGGGGTCTGTGCTCAATGGGGAGTCTGCTTCTCTCTCTCCGCCTTTCTCTGCCTCTTTCCCTGCTTGCACCCTTACTCTCTCTCTCTAATGTAAATAAATAAATCTTAAAGAAAAAAGAATAACTTTGACTTAGACATGATAGGTATTACCATGACCGTTTCTTATTTTATTTATTTTTAGAGAGAGAGCGAGCTCACACATGTGCGCCAAGCAGGTGGGGAGGGGCAGAGGGAGAGGGAGATAGAGAATCTTAAGCAGGCTCTATGCCCAGCACTGAGCTGGACATGGGACTCAGTCTCAAGATCCTGAGATCATGACCTGAGCCGAAATCAAGAATCGGACGCTTAACTGACTGAGCACCCAGGCTCCCCTACCGTGACCATTTAATGAATCAAGACACACATTCTCCAATTAAATTGCTTTGAGTTTTGAGAGTATACATATGAATTGATAATGTGTATTTCTTACCCTTGTATTTGTTTATTTCAGTGGGCAAGGAAGTTTGCTCCAGCCTTTTATATACTATAGATTTCTTACTCTTCGATATTCCTCTCGAAGAAATCCATATTGTCGGTAAGCTGGTAATTAGTTTAAATGTTTTATTTGTTGAGAGTATTGTGAAATACAGCATTTATAACTTGTAAGAGTTGTTTAGCTTTTATGTTAGAATTTAGAAGCAAGTGCTATTTTTGTAAATTTAAGTTCCAGGCCTTAGTAGGGTTGATGAGGAGGTGGTTGTATTTCTTTTTAGAAGCTGAGACCAGATTTACCTTTATCTCTACTAAAAATAGTACTCAAAATAGTATTGAAGATGTCTAAGACATTAGTCCCAAACTCAAGGCACTTTCCTAATTGAAGAAACAAAACCGTATGTCAAATAATAAGGAAACAATAGTTGAGGATACAGTGTTCACAAACCAATATATGATGCATTGTTATGTTTGCCTTATCATATCAATACTGTAGTCCACAGGAAGGAGAGATCATTGAGCCAGAAAATAAAAAGAGCCCATGAAAGTTGCACAAAGTAGAGATTTTATTTTGTTCAAGAAAGATTAAAGCCTTTGAATAGACAGAATAGGTAAAAGCATTTTAGACAGGAAGATAGTAGGAACTATCTTCAGAGGCAAGAAGGAGTAAGCTGTGTTTAAGGGGCATTGAATAGACCTGTTTGACTATACCAGGGATTCTGAATGGTAAGTGGTTGCAGCTAAGATTAAAAAGGTATATTGGAGCCAAATCGTAAAATTTCTTGAATTTCAGGATAAGAAGTTTGGAATTTATCTTTTAGATGTATGAGAATGGTGGTTTGGACATGATCATATTCTTCTGATAGCCTTGTGCAGAATAGTTTGGAGTGGAAAAATGAGGAAGCAGAAATATTTTAATGAGTTACTATAATGTTCAGGAATGGAGGCTTCAGTGATACAGTAAGTTATGCATGTGGATCTCAGAAGCTAGAGTAAAACTGAAATGAATAGCTGTTTTTAATAGTTTCTTGGATATGTTACCGAGAATACTAATGTTAACATCGTTTGTTTACAAATTGAAAATAAATTCATCGTACAGTATAATTCAGTCAGAAATCCAGTGAGTGTTTTAGCGTGAGCCTTAATTTCACGAGCAAAGTAAAAAGAACTGAAAATGAATGCTGGTCCATCATTTGCCAGGTGTGTAACTTTAAGCAAGTTATTTAAATTTTAATTTCTTCATTGGTAGAGGAGAAAATACCCTCCTTGGGGTGAAATGAAGTAATGTTTTAAAAGTGCTTAGATTCTGTTATGTTTTTAATACATAGTTTATTTTCCTTTTTCTGTGATTCTGATTGTCCTTAGAGGGGCTTTTATGTTCTGTTAGACAATGTCTTTCTTAACAGTACTTCCTGAAATAGAGCTTACTTCAAACATAGGTTCTTAATGAGTCCCTAGTCAGAAATAAATCTTCAGTTTTACTTGATTCCATCAGTTTTTGCCTCTTTTTTTTTTTCTGGTTCATGTATTCATTTTAGACAGTATCTTCTGGTGCCCTGCCCTATTATCCATTTTTCATCAGATTTGTTTTTCTCTGCTTCTTTATACCCTTTTTATCTCTACTCCCATTTTTCTCACATGCCTTTAAATCAGATTAGCAGACAGAGAAATTTAGAAGTGTTCAGTGGGATGAAAAAGGGAAGGATAGCAGTGGATCCGGGTAACACAAATATGTGCGAATAAGCATTTTCAAAGATCTCGCGTAAGCACACAAAACAAATCAAAACAGTGGAAAGGTGATGGGAAATATTTGAGCTTATAAATATTGATAAGCGGCCTATAAAACTACATTTTCTATGCTACACTTTTTTGTTAGGGATTTTGCCAGTTTGTACCATTTTCACTCATCATGATATCCCTCAAGTTAGTGGTATCAGTCCTTTGTAGATGTCTGGTGTAGATCAGTCAGAGCTGTGCTGTGGCATGGCAACCACATGGCAACCACCAGCTACATTTGACCTTTTTTTTTTTTTTAAGTAGGCTCCATGCCCAGTGTGGAGCCCAACGTGGAGCTTGAACTCACGACTCTGAGATCAAGACCTGAGCTGAGATCAAGAGTCAGATGCTTGACTGATTGAGCCACCCATGTGCCCCACATTTGACCATTGAAATAAAAAGTTAATTAAAATTCATAAACTTTAAAACTCAGTTCCTGAGTCACATTAACCAGCTTCACGCACTCAGAAGCCATGTGTGGCTGATGGTCGCCCTATTCGACAGGCAGAGAGACACTTCAGTCATCACTGACCGTATATTGTCAGCACTGCTCCAAAGCGACTCTGCAACTTGGTCTAGATTATGCCAGGGGTATGGCCAGGAATGAAAGACCTAGCCCTGTGACTTTAGGCAAGCCATTGACCTCTTTAGGCCTCATCTGTAACTGAGGGGTTAGACTAGAGTATTTTCAAGGTGCTGTCTAGTTTTATTCATTAGAGTCATTTATTCAGAAGACAGTGATTGTGTGTTGGTGATAACACGTTTATGTAGGATTGCAGTACTTGCTTTCTAGAGACTTAGGGCTGAGTGAATTAGACAGCTGTGTAAGTCTGTGATGGTGACAGTTCTGTGAAAGCACAGGAAACTGAGGGAGGCAGCTGAGAATTCACTGAGGAGGTGGTAGTAGAAGCCAAGTCTTTTGAAGTCTGAGTTCTGGCACATGGGTGCCTGAAAATGCATGTTGCTGGAGTTAAGTATATAGGGAAGTAATGAAGATTTGTGCCTGGAAGGTAAGACAGGGACTAGATCATGAAAGGGTTTGGAATTCATTTCAAGATAGGAAGAGCATTTGAAATTCATAATATGGAGGGTTTGAGAACGTGATGAGATCTGATTTAGAAATACTCCAGAAGATGCATTACAGGCTCAGCAAGAGGAAGAGAGGACCGTTTTGGAGACTGTGAGGGTAGTAGTCCAGAGCCTGAACTAATTCTGTGTAAAATAAAAAGGGGATAAATTTGGAAGATTTACCAGGTAGGAGCTTAGAGTTTGGGGAAGACTAAGATAAAGGAAGCCCAGCACAGGATACAGAAAGGTAGAACAGGAATTGTCTTTATGCAGGATGAGTCAGCACGTAAAGTGTGAAAACTCAAAAGTGAATGATCAAAATTATTTTTGGTGATATTTCAGGTATCTTGTAAATTACAGTTCAACCAATATACATGATTTTGTGTCTGCTAGCCTATACAATGTATGTGTGATGTGTACAGTATGTAATAAAGAGTCCTTTGGAGACAGCAAGCACAATAAAAGTCGACAACCTGTTGTGGGTACAAACGTGCAACATAACTGGAATATAGGAGTCATGGCAGAGTGGGAGAGGAGATGAAGCAGAAAATTCGATTAAGACCAGATTCTGGAAGGCATTAGATGTTAAGGAGTTGGACTTTAGTCTAAAGGTAGACAAGAGCTGGTTTGATCAGTGGGCTAATCCAACTGGAAAATGGCATTTATTGAGTATCTTCTATGCTTTCTCACTTAAATTACTCTACGACTGACTCCATGAAGTACATATTCCTATTTTATAGATGAGGAAAGCTCTGAGAATAGTAGGTGGTGGGATTGCCCATAGTATATAATTTTGACTCTCTTGTTCTCTTTTTTAGAACTAGTTGAATTTACCAAAGTTAAATGTGAAAATGATGTGACTCTACTATAAAGATATAAATCACCCCTTATCTCAGCCCTTGGAGATAACCATTTATTAGATGCTTTTGTTAAATGAACTAACTCCCCACCCCCCCAAAAAACACCACACAAATGTTGATTTTGAGAATTTCATTTTGTGCGTTTCCTACAGTGCATTCTCGTTATTCCTTTTACTTTAAATTCTTTAGTGACTGTGGGAAATTCCTTCATCAGCATTTGCTTTGTATTCTTTTTCCTTTTGTGTCTGAATGAAAACTGTTTTATCTTGCAGGACCTTGTTTAATGAACTGAGGATTGTTGTTGAACATGTAATAATGAAACCCGCTTGCCCACTGTTTGTGAGAAGACTTTGTCTCCAGAGTATTGCTTTTATAAGCAGACTGGCACCAACAGTTGCGTAGTTTAACATCCAGCTAAGTTATATGTAGTAGAAATAAGCATTTTTAGCAGTTGGTACTTCTGCTAGGGGTTGTTAATTCCAGGTGTAAAACTGACCTCAATCCAATTTACGTAAATGCATCTCAATGGAAAAATTACCATTTTCCTGGCATGTTAAATCAAGCCTTTTCCCAAGAAAATTTTACTGTGCTGTGTTGTTAATGGTTAAGGACGTTTCTATCTTGTGATAAATGTATCAAAAATTTTTTTAAATGCTGCTGTGCCTTTATCATGAAGTACATTTATTTCTCTTGTAAAAGTAGCTGTAAAATTTCTTTCAACCTAATTGGTACCCTCAATTTATATCTGGCATGATTTCATTATGGTAATATTAACATACATGAATTCATTATATTTTGAGACCGTATTCTTTTGCCATTCAGTAATTTTGGTTGATGATTTTAAAAGAAACATTTACCACTGTATTTAATTTCAGATTGTTATTAAATTGATTTTCTGCTGCTTTGTTAGGATATATTTTGGATATACCATTATAAGAGGAATTCTGCATGCACCTTGCATCTTATGCTATGATCTTCCAAAATTTTTAATGTGGCTTTGAATATTTTTTAAAAAGACTGAACTGTAAGCGTGTTAGCCAATTGGGTCAATATATGGGGTCACAACTGTTTTACATCAGAAAGCCTTAGTAGTTATACAGCTTTCTTTCAGAGACCCATTAAGTAACCTTCCTTAAATAGGAAACCCTTTTACAAATGTGGACACATAGATGACTAGTATTATTATACCTTATGGAATTACTTAGATTCTTGACTACCAATTTTCTCGGTTTCTTAGGCTTGAATTTTCATAGACACTTGCAGCAGTTCAGATGTCTTTTGAAAGGAATGTAACTGAAGACTGAGCAGATGCCTGTGCTTGGTGTCTGTTCTGAAATAATAATGAAGATTATCCTGTAGATACATACTTACCCATCAAATCTGATTTAAAAGTTTAAATGGAAAGGTTTATAGGTAAGATAATTGATTGGGAATGGGGCTGGAAGAGGAATTGTGGGGGGAATAGTGTGCATTTTAATTTCGTAACGTGTAGGTAAATTTGGGCGTCTTGGGTGTATTATGCAGCTGTGATTTGAGTTGTATAACATGTTAAATCCTGTTTGTTGAGCTGCCATCAACTTTATAAAATTCATTCTGATCTTTATTACTGTTGCATGATTGGGAATGTTTAAAACACTGCAAAAATTTTAGTACACAGTAATGTAATGGTTTTTGTAACCAGTTGTCTTTTGTCTGCATGTAATTGGATTTCTCAGATACATTCATTAGTAACTTGTCAGTAACATCAGTTTTCTTTTTGTTCAACTTTCCCATCTCTGGAAATGTGGTATCTACTTGATAGCTCAACTGTAGCCAACTGTTTTTGTATTTTTGTAATATTTATCTACTAAGTTAGAAAAGCAGCCTCATGCAATACAGTTGATTGGGTTGGGTGGGTGGGTGTGTGGTTAGCCTCATTATCACTATATATGTAATCTGATGGTTTTAAGAACTAATTTTCTAGAGCAATAAAGTGACTATAATGTTAAGTAAACAGTATATTGATTCCTAATGATGTCTTTAAAAATTAAGTCTTGAATTATATCAAGAAATTTTGGCAGCTGAAGTATTTAAGTTACTAGTTTTTTTGTTTTCTACAATTTTTTAAAATCTTGAGACAATTTTAGATTTACAGAAGAGTTGCAAAAACAGCACAGAGGGTTCTTGTATACCTTTTACTCAGCTTCCCCTTATATTAACATCTTACATAACTATACAGCATTTATCAAAACTAAGAAATTAACCTTGGAACAATACAATTAATTAAAGTATAGAATTTACTCAAATTTCACCATTTTTTCTGTTAATTAATTTTCTTGTGAGCTGTTTTTACTGGTTGTCTTTTAATGATCTATGAGTATATCTCTCTTTTGAGTTTTTCCTCTTTAGTTTGGAAATTACCATTGGTCAAAAAGATTTCCCTAGAGGAAATAATTTCATGTTGGTTTTGACAAAAATAATTTTAATATTAAAACAACAATGTAGAATACCCTGTGCTTTAAAAGTTGAGGCTTTTTATCACATAACAGGATTATGTTTCTGATATGCTCATGTTGGACTGTTCTTTAATGGAATGCTTGATTTTTAAATAAAATACTCCTCCACTCATGAAAAAGTAAATTTTACAATTTGAGCATTACTAGATGTTTAGTTTGCATGAGCTTGTAGCTAAGAATTCCGTGATATGTATATGTACAACCAGCTGATTTGGCATCTGGAATTATAGTTTCATACGTACATCTATCAAATTAAAATTAAGGAAATACTGTAGCAGTATATGGAATGAATGAAGTAGGAGAAACTATAGCATAGCTGAACTTAATTTTACTTCCAGGTTTAAAAAAGTTAACACCCAGAATATTTAATTCTTTAGAAGTGGTATAGTGCTATTCTTCTTCTAGTACTTTTAGATATTAAACCCTCTTGGACAGGTGGCAGGAAGCCTAACATAAAACCTACTTTTATTATAACAAGAATTCTGGATTCCTTTTGTATACTTGATTCTTCATGAATTTAAACTCTAATATCAGTCCAAAACTGAAATTTCTTAAGAATTTGTATTTAAATTTTCTTGGAATAAAATTTACCAAGGTAGATGCTCCTGGAAGTAAGCGAATAATTAAATTTAGGTATTTAGGAACTTCCCTTACAGGAAAAATCAAGGCATGCTGATATTAAACAAGAAGTTTTTATGAAAGACTTAAGAGGTCTGTTTTATAACTATGATTTGTAAAGCTGTCAGAATACCTTTTCTTCCTAAAAATCAAGATCAAAAATTCTGATTAGGTTTGTAAGTTTAGGACATGAATATTGTTCTATGTGGAAAGGAAAATGAGTGTATATGTAGTAAGATAAGTGGAACCGAGGGACTTCGTTTTTTTAAAAGTTTGAGATCAGAGTGAATGAAATTAGTGTTGAGGGATTGTGGTTAAAGACTCTTATCTAATCCTAAGGAGTTTATTTTGATTAAAATAGTTATTCTGAAACTCTTCCCCCACTCATGTCCGCCCAAATCCCCCAAGGATCTGCTAGCCTCAAAGCTACCACCCAAATTTAGACCAATTTTGATCTGACTCTACCTCAAGGGAGAAAGTAACCACAGACAGTTACGGGGTATGATCAGTAGGTGGCACTCTTTCCTCAGGTCACAGGCCCTGTTGGAAGGTTAAATGCCACCAAAAGTGCAGAGTCAGCCATAAAAGGATCTGATTTCGCCTTTTTTAATATGTAATTACTCAAAATTCAACAAATATTTAGTAAGCATTTACTGTGAGTACATAGTAATATTGAAACTACATTACATGTATTCAGTTATATTGAAATCATAGTAAAATATTGAAATGTTGAAAAGCTGGAAGAGTACCCTATTAATGTTTACTTTCTAGTCAAATGGTAATATAGGCCACAATTAGGTGCGGCATTATTCAGATCATGGGCCCTGTGTTGTTGTTTTTTTCTTTATAAAGAGTGCCTAAATCACCTAAATATACATCAATTATAAAATTGTTCTTTCTCCTTAATTTTCAGCTGTGTAGAAAAATGGTACTTAAAATTTTTTCATGGTCATTTTGTAGGTACACAAGATAAGGCCAGTTTAACCTCTTAAAATTTAGACTTTTCATGGTAATATAAAAGCATACTGAGAGTTTTGGTTATTGTTTCAAGAATAATAACCTAGACTTGTAAATTCAGTTTGAGTTGCAGAGACAACTAGTTTCTCTTTTACACCTCGTTGGAATTTCTCTAGGATTAGGAGAATTCTGCAGAGGCTATATGATAATGTAGTTTAATAGGTAGTGTGCCAAAGGTATATGTTTATAAATCCAGGAGTGTTTTCCAGGGTTTGTTTTAATGAGCAGCCCTCTTCTAATATTCAGAGTGGAAAGATGTTAACTGGATCTGGTATTAAGGTTAAGAAAGGAACTGCTGAAAGTTTGGAAGGATTCCTGGTAGTAATTATTCTAGGACATGTGTACCTTCTAAAGAGGTGGTATTCAGGTGGGTTCTTAGAAGGAACCTGTTTTTTCTGTGTGAGGGATAAACTCTAGAGTGCTCTTGTGCAGTGCAAATAGGAAAACTGCATTGAGTTTGAGTTGATGTGATGAGATAAAGTACAGTATTTTTAAAATCTAAAGCAGATTCTGTTTCTTAGGAAAGTGATAAAAAATTGATAGATACCTTTGCTGGAATCTAAAAATTAACTCCTATTAAAGGAGAAGGAAAGTCTCAAGAGTCATTTCACATTTTCCTTCATAGTGTTCTTAAAGCTAACTTTTTGATATGCTCAATCCTTTTAAACTAATTTTTTTCCTTGGTTCATGACAGTTGAATTCCAGATTTTCTTTTGTACCTATAAAGCAGAACAATTGCTTTTGACATGAATTTTTCTTACATATACATTTGTAAGTTGAGACCAAATGGTCAAAGTCTTGGCCAGGTAACATTTGTGATGTGTCTATATTGGAACAAATGTTAAAAGGGTCACAAAGATTTTCTTAGAAAGAGTCATAAAAAACTGCTTGATTTATAAATGCATTAGTTCTGGTGCTCCGCATAATGGGATATATTGAACTAAAAAATTTGTATATATAGTATGTCAGCGTTTCTTAGTAACTTCTCGAATCCATTTTTAATATCTAATATTGTACAGGTTGGGGAGTTATACTCTTCAGGCCAATACTATCCAGACTGTATAAATTTATAAAATAAATTGAAAAATTCATCATTCTCCTATATTCAAGACCAACGAACATAAATGCTAATGTAGGGCTCAGAGGGGAAATATATTTCTTCTGAATATTTGAGAAAATGTGAGTCCTTTCAAGAAAATCTAATAAACATAATAATCATAGCCTGCTGACATTAAGGAAAAAGGACCTCATTCGCTCTTTCTTTTATGCAGCGATTTACTGGTCCCTACTGATTTCCAAATTGGATCACTGTAGTAAATTATCTATGCTGGTACCTGTGAAAGTAAGCCCTGGGATCCATATTTGTTTTGTGTTCTGCTTAAATCAGCAAGAATGATAAATTTGATGGTGTGAAATTGAAAGTGTCAAGGGCTTTCTTTGGTGACTGAACAAAATGATGTCTCCACTTTAATTTATTGTGACCCTTTTTCACTCTGTGTGCTTTGTATATCTAATATTTATTTCAATACAAATTAAATTCTTGTTCCTTCATCTGTATTGTTATATACCTAAGATTTTATTGATGTAAAAATCGAATTGTGTAATAAAAATCTCTCTGGATTTAAGCAGATTTGAAAATACTATGTTGCAAAAAAACATTTACAGTTAGAATTCAGCTTTCCATTGTGCTTCATTGCCTTATTGTTAGAATAAGGTGAATTTGAACACTTCTATTGTCCTCAGCCCATCACAAATAATAGAAATGGTGTAATTTTGTGGTCTAAGGTGGAACTGGGGAAAAAAAAGTTATAGTGGATCTCTAAGCTGTTTGAGTGCTTTCTTCTGTACTTTTTTGTTTAGTGAGATTTATAGCCTAGTGGATAAGTTATTTATAACCCTCAAATTACTTACAGTATACAATATAGTCAGAGTACTAAATCAACACAGAGTAACATAGAGGAATATATTTTCCTTCTAGGTGGTTAGAATTGGCAGATATTTTCTGTGGCAATTTTAACCTGTACTAAGCAAAATGCTGTACAAGTAAGTAGTTTATGGTACTTTTTTGGTTGAATTCTTCACAACTTGGACCTCTGCAGCCATTATGACCAAGAGTTCAAGAGTAACAGGCCATTTGACTTAAATAACCAAAAACTCTCAGGACAAAGAATTGAAACTTGCAGTGATCCAGAATAAAATGGATGTATTTTTTTAACTCCTAAAAGATAGAGTTGTATATGCAGGTTTGTCTGATCTGAAATAATGGTCCTTGGTGCAGTTAACTATCAGATTCATGTTTTACAGTTCATTGTAGTAATATCCAAAGCATATAGTTCATCTTATGAAGTGTTTAGAAATACCCTTTTTATTCCTTTATCTAAAAAGCTAAATTTCCTTTTGGGGCTTATAGTCTTATTGGGCTTATTTTGAATTAATATTTTATATATGAACTTCATGTTTCTCTTTCCCAAGGACAGTCCTCAATTTTAAAAAAAGCAGAAGAACGTTTCTTTAAAAATACTGGAAGAGGGGCGCCTGGCTGGCTCAGTCGGTAGAGCATGCGACTCTTGATCTTGGGGTTGTAAGTTCAAGTCCCACGTTGGCTGTAGTGATTACTTAAAAAAAAAAAAAAATCTTAAAAAAAATTGGAACAGCTTTTAGAAAACTATTTTATACTTTTATATGGGCATATTGCTGGGAGTAAAATATTTTTTTTGAAGTGAGTAAACATTTACCCTATTTAAATGAATCTACCAGAGGGTTGGTTTGTTTTTGCCTTTTAATATTATAAAGTCAAAGGATCTGTAAAGCTTATTACTATTTGGGTTTTTATGTTCATTATAGTTGCTCTAAAATGGTTTTGTGGCAGCTATACTTAAGATATTAATATAGCGCTAACAGCTTTCAATAGCATCAGTATTTTTTAACGCTTTGAGATTAATGCCCAAATAACTTTGAAGCAGGTTTGTAAAATCATTCTTAGTCTATTGTCTGTATACTGGGAGTTACCAGATTCTCAAATTTTAAAACATTAGAATCTTATTTTAATTACAAGCACACTGCCCCCTACTGGCAAATTTTCTGAAAAATTCTAATGGCTCAGTTTGCATGTAATAAAAATCATGGGGGGAACCATAGCTTGACTCCTGATTTTTATTTCCAGTTGGTTTTTACATTAAACACTAATTAAGGTCATGGGATTCTTATTCATGATTTCAACCTTTTAATGTTACGAAGTTTTTAGACCGTTATCATTGGTTAATAATCACTATTTCAAGATGCCTAAGTGAGCTAATGAGTTTTTTCATTATATTTATGAGACAAGTAGATTTTTGTCTCTATTTTAAGACTGAGAAACCAGAATTCCAGACAAGCGCATGGGAATTCCTGACTGATAATTTGTGAAGGAAATCAGAGTAAAACCCTCATTCAGACTATGCTCACTGAATGCACATTTTTGTAGTCTCAGTGATAGTCTTAGGAAACAGCGGCCCATGGCTGTTCTTTGTGATACCATCATAATTTGGGTATTCATACAATTCTTTTTCAGAATTTGTAGAATAAATCATTCAATACTTAGGAGATGCTTTCAAGCATTTGCTTTTTGCCCCACCTCAGAAGGTCATTTTAGACACCTCACATGTCTTCAGAGTTTTGAGCAAGGATAAGAGGAGATAACTTCTCTAGTAAATGAACATTTTTTTTTTTTTTTGGTTGTTATAATGATTCTCCTATACATGGATCTCCTAATTATCATGCCAAGAAAAAAAAGTATTTCATAACCATTTACACCAAATACTCAAATTTTTCCTTTGAAATAATGTTATCACTCTCAGACATCAGTAGAACTTACCACTGGTTAAGTATTTTAGTGTCGTTTTGTATAATCTTATTGATAAGGGCTATTTAACCCATCCCCTGTATTTTCACATTTTAGTATCACCATAGATGGAATATACAAAAAGCCCTTTGAAAATACAAAGCAAGTTTGGGTTGTAATTAGCCACTAGTAAATCTGGTTGTAAATCTTGGTGCTAAGTCACATAGAATCTTTTGAGGTTTTTCTTTTCCTGAATGTTGATCAAGGCTCTTAAAAAGAAACACATATCCAGGATCCCAAGTTTTCAACTATTTACTATTACCCAAGGAAAATAAACTGAAAGGATAATGCCACACATGCCAACATCCATAGGAGTTCTAACAATAGATGGAGTCAATGACGGACTGCTGCGAGCCATGGGAAGACTGAACTGAGCAGGAGGGTACATGGGCATTGAAATTCAAATTAAAACATTTTGACACTCCCAGTCTCTCACTGTGGACCCAATTCAGCAAGAGGCTACCAGCTCTGGTCTTCCTGGGCCAGTATACACTTTAATAGTGAAGAGCTCTGTCCCAGACCTTCCTTGATCTCCTGCTGTGGGAAATAGGGCTGGATTACATTAACCTCAAGAACTCATTCCTTTTGCTGAGCTCCTTCCCCATCTCTTTGCCCTGTACTCCATCATTGTTACTGACCCTTTCCCTGACCCACATCCCTTCTGGTGGAGAAAATACTGAAGCTCGAGCCCTGCAAGACTCCAATCTTGTAACTCCCTTGCCAAAAATTTTCAATTTTGACCAGAGATAGGAGGGAAGGGAAAGGAGAATGGGCACCTCTCAAGTCGGGGGAGAATCTCAGGCCCCTAAGGCTTAGTACATTTTCCCACTTCTCTGAAGTACAGAAAGACAAACCCAGGAGAAAGAACTTCTCCCTGAGGCCTAGAGCTGAGCTAAAGTGAAAAGCCCCCAGCACTCAGAAGACCTATCACCTATCAATGAAGCGTCATTCCACAAATGCTCTATTGCTTCCTTTTTCTGAACTTAACCTTGTCTTTATTTCCATTTTTCTCTACCTCCAGACATCTCATGAACCTTTCTTTTGGCAGTGTCCTCAACACTTGCCCCATTCTGTTGCATTTGCCCTGTGAAACCTCGATCTTCAATCTAAAGTAATACCTTCCTGCACCTTCTCTCTGAGCATTCTCGGTTTTTCCTTTACACTTACTAGTGTTACTCACATCTTGTATACTCTTTCTTATTCCTTGTCTGCTGTTACCATTAAATCTCAGAAAGGTATGTCAAAGTCTGTCACTGTGATAACATTTGTCAGTTTCTCTTGTAATCTCAATTGCCTTATGTATTAAGGCTATATTATTAGATGTATGCAATTTTGAGAAGTTTATTTTTTAGTTGAACACTTTCTATAATGACCCTCTAACTCTTGAAAATAATTTTTGCTTTAAATTTTACTGTTGATTTTAATATAGGTATACACAGGTTTCATTTGCTTAGTTTTTTGCCTGACGTGTCTTTCCATTCTTTATGCTTCAGGTGTGTCTTTTTTTTTTTTAGAGAGGGAGAGAAGGGGAGAAGAGGGGCAGAGGGAGAGGGAGAAAGAGAGAATCTTAAGCAGGCTCCATGCCCAGTGCCGAGCCTGACGCGGTGCTCCATCTCACAACCCTGAGATCAAGACCCGAGCTGAAATTCAAGAGTCGGATGCTTAACCGATTGAGCCACCCAGGCACCCCTAGGTGTGTCTTTTATGAACAGCTGCTCTGGATTATTCTATGATCAGCTTGGTCAAGCTGAGAACTACATTTTCCCAGAATTCCCTTTCCTGGGTTAGAGTGGGCCCAAAGACGAATTTGTGTGGGAACTGACAGGCTGAAATGAAGGCGTGGCCTTTATTCTGTAGACGGGGTGATGAATAGCTCAACAGGTGCCCAGCAGGGTCTGGCGTGTTCTTGCTCTTTGTACTTCATCCAGCTCTTCCTTCTGAATGCTGCCCCAGGTTGGCCCCCTGGTGCTTGGCTGCGGACCCACAGAGGTGGTAGCCGCACAGGGGCAGTAGCTTCTCATAGAACTTTCCACAAATTCCTGTTGCGTTCCCACTTCACAGCTGGGTGGCATGTGCTTTCTCAGTTTTCCCCTATAATTTCCAACACTAATAGTGCTTAGGAGCACTAGTTAGTATCTTTGACTCTCCATCTCCCTGTTCCAGATCTCCTCTCACACTGGTATTGTCTACTTTTAATATAAATCCCTTATCCCGTAACAGCAGCTCTGCTTCTGCAACCTAACTCTGACAATAACACATAGCTAGATTTTTTTTAAACAATAATTTGATAACTTTGTTTTTTAACTGGATAGTTTAGTCCACTTAAACTTACTGTCATTACTGATATATTTGGGCTTATTGTCAGTATATTGTGCTCTTTGTCCTGCCTTTTGTGTTTCTTTTTCCTCCTTTCTTGATTTTTCTTTAATTGGATTTTTTTTCATCCTATTTTACCTATCTCCCATTTTGGAATTTGTATACACTTACTACTGTTTCTTTTTTTCCATTAAACTTTAGAAATTTGAACATCCATACCTAAAGTGGTTTTTCTTTTTTTTAAAGATTTTATTCATTCACCTGACAGCGAGAGAGGGAACATAAACAGGGGGAGTGGGAGAGGGAGAAGCAGGCTTCCCGCGGAGCAGGGAGCCCGATGCGGGGCTCGATCCCAGGACCCTGGGATCATGACCTGAGCCAAAGGCAGACGCTTAACGACTGAGCCACCCAGGCGCCCCCATACCTAAAGTTTTGTGTTAAAAATTTTAGTATTTTTCTGCTAGGGGCTTCGGGGCACTACCAAGCTGGGACCACTTAAATTCTCAGCTCTAGATTTTTTTTTTTCTATATAGAAAGTATAAATTGGAGACACAAATGTTACGGATATTGGCTTGTGGTTATGCAGAGTTTTCTTCCCTCCACCTGGCTCCAAGGGTAGAAAAAGGCAACTTTCCTAGCTGCCTCTTTAAACTTCAAATGCAATTTTTTGTTATGCTGACGTCTCTTGTTAGAATCCCCTCCTTGGGTGGCCTTCTTTATCCCCTGCCTTCTTGTCTGGTACTGGCTTCCCACCTCTTACTCCATGTTTGAGAGGTACTAGATAGATTGATTACCTGTGTATTCACTTATTCTGAAAATTCTTTACATTTTATCATCTTGCGTTTTTTTTTTTTTTAAGGTGTGTGTGTGGTGGGGTGCATTTATTTTACCATTTGACCAGATTTTTTAGGTTGATTTTAGTGGAAAGATTATTTGGGGTGTTGGCCATACTACTAGAAACAAATCAGTCCAAAGTTAGGTTTTGAGATTTGAGAGCTGGTCAGCACCAACAAAAGAAAGGTCTTTTGGTAGGGTTTCATTCTGAAGAATCGGAAGGATCCAAAGCCTCCCCTTCAAGATAGGTGGAATTTAAATGATCCTTTATTGCTGGTCCAAGATAGACATGGGAACCTAATGGGATGCAAGGGGCAGGAAAAGACTGGGGAGAAGGGAAGGTGATGGTGGAGAGGCAAGGAGCCTTAGAAAAGGGACTACGGTCTATCTGAAGTAGACTCTGATACGGTCTGATAAGAGACTCATGGGAAAAGTAAATAAATGTTTTGCCATATTCTCTGAGCTCTTTATTCAGGATCTCTCAGTTTTCTTTTTGGTTGATGGATTCAAACTGGCATACCAGCTGTATGTTAAAGTATGATCAAGGAGTTGCAAATACGTGTAACATCAATCAAGTGTAATGTCAGAAAGTCCACAAATGGTGATTATAATCTTTAGACATTCTCTTGGTTTCCTTGGGCCTCAGTTTCCTCATTTGTAGAATGTGGCCAATAGACAGTTATTTTGAGGATTGTTTGAAGTGAACATATTCGTACACCGTAATGGTTTGTACAAACAAATAGCTACGTTTTATATTATGTTTCTCATTTTACCTTAGGGGATTCTGGGACTCCTGGAATTTAAAGAACTTCTTTGAAGATCCTGCTTGATGAGTCAGTGTTTAGTTAAAACTTGTGTTATCATGTTTTAAGTCAACACCTTTCTGGGCAAAGAACAAACTGTGGACATGTTAAGAGACTCCCTGCCCCTGCCTTAAAATACAAAGCCTTATGTTGGCAGTTGGATATTTCCAGGGATATAAAGGTTCATGCAAGGGACAGAAAGCAAAAATGCTATTACTTGGCAAACATCAGATCGGCTTCTGGAATTGTGAGAGCTCTCTTCAGAAGTACATCTTCAAAATCAGTAAATGATTAAAAGTCCTCTCTAAAACATGCTATTTCTAAACTATCCCAAATGAGTGCATAAGAAGGATGCAAAAATAGTCTAAGAAATGCTCAAAACTAAATTTATCTGTAATATGCAGAGAATGAGGCCCAGAATTACAATTCTTTCTTCTTTAGGGAATTTGCCAGAAATTGGGAGTGACTTCATTCTTTTATCCCAAGTGAGACACCTAGAAGTAGTGGAGATAAAACCATTATTATTGGAAGGCAGTAGAGCATGGCCCAGCTCTAGGGTCTGAAATCTGACAGGCTTGGTTTCAGTTAATTCTTAGCCCTGTGATCAGTTTCTCCTATAAAATGGGGTTACTAGGACCCCATACACTGTGAGATGATAAAATGAGCTCAAGCACAGAGTGTTTAGTACAGTGCTTCATATCTAAGGGCGTACAACATTTTGACTGTCATCATCATCATCATCTGTAATTTAGAACAATTCTGTGGAGTGCTTTATTGAATTGCTTGAGTAGCTAACATAATTTCCCATTTATCTATATCCCAAACAGAAAATAACTAATTATTTTCCAGGTAGTGTTTAGTTTGTATCAGTGGCCACCTCTCATTTTCTCCCTAACCCAAGTTCTATAAAATTTTGAATTGTCAAAAGTTTGAATTTTGGAGATTACATGATATTGTGATAAAATGGTAAGAGCAGAGAATCTGGTTAGAGCTCAAATTTCAGTAGAAATCTACTTCATGCAGATCTGTGACCTTGGGTAATGCATTTAATCACTCTTGACAGCTTTTCTCTTTTGAAAAATAGGGAGTAGTATAGGATCAAAATCATTAATGTATGGATGATAGGATAGAGTTATCTTCCCTGCCACTCCCTTCCATTTCCTGGAATGTTGTATTCTAAAGGCTACATTATAAGAAGGGTCTTTTAAAAATAATGTTACCTAAAATAGTGAAGGAGAAAAAGTATCAGTGCAACGAGGAAAGATCTAATTGCATTCAATATTTTATCCAGGGGAGGGGGGGTTTAGACTCCCATAAGGTCTTCTCTCTTCCGCCTCATGCAGATTCAAGTTCTGAAATCTGCCCACAACAATAGTAGATCTAGTTGGAGCAGGAAAGACAGGCAACATCCTTTGGAGGCAAGACCCAAGAAGAGCTGGAGCTGAGATTCTGAGGAAAGTGTAAGTATATCAAAAGGACTAATAGACTGTGTGTGTATGTGTGTATGGAGAAGCAACAGAAATACAATGCAAAGCACAAATGCAAGCCACATGTAATTTTAAATTTTCTAGGAGCACATTAAAAACAGTAAAAAGAAATGTGAAATTAATTTTTATAATATTTTATTTAACCCACTGTATCCAAAATACTATTCAACAGTTATTAATATATTTTATATATATTTTTCCATATTAAGTTTTTGAAATCCGGTATATACTTTATTCTTATAGCACATCTCAATTCACACTAGCCATATATCAAATACTTATTCTCCACATATAACTAGTGGCTAATTTATTGGACAACACAGGTATTGAAGGTATGAAGGAGATTGTAAGAGATTCTCTGGTGAACTTGGCCTTAGCACATGTTGCTCCCCCAGAGGCTACGAGTAAAACTCCATGTCTGTGAATGGTGCTTAGGGGCCAGCTGAATGGAGCATAAAAGGATGACTCTAATCTCCACCGGCTTGTGGACTTTGTGTGGTTTGGATTATTCATGGCCTGAAAATGAAGTTGGAATTGAATATTTCTTTGGGGTTTCGTGTATATGTTAAATTGGCCAAATTAAGTGTTAAGAGATTAAACCACCTTTCTCTTCCATAATAATGGTGTATTAGTCTACTCGGGCTGCCACAGCAAAATACCATAGGCTGAGTAACTTAAACAACAAAATTTATTTTCTCAAGAGTTCTGGAGGCTGGAAAGTCCAAGGTCAAGGTGCTAGCAAGGTAGATTTCATTCTGAGGCCTTTTCTCTTGGCTTGTAAATAGCTACCATCTCACTGTATGTTCAGATATGTATACCTGGAGGAGAAAGATCTCTTTCTCTTACAAGCCCACCAGTCCTATTGGCTTAAGGCTTGCCCTTATAATTTAACCTTAATTACCTCCTAAAAGCCCTATCTTCTAATATAGTCACATTGGGTAGGTTAGGACTGCAATATAAGAATTTTTAGGGGGTGAGGAGGGAACAAAATTCTGTCCACAATATATGGGCTTAGTGTTTAAGATACATATGTAGAAAGTATTTTATAACTAAGAAAAGTGAAACCTGAGGTGGTAGAATGCCACTTTAGAGTGTATCTGTGATATAGCACTTTGTGAGTAAAGGATCTGTGGCCATGTTCACATGTTCATGTGGCTCTGCCAGGAGGTGACCTGAGGCAAGTTATTTATGTTTCTAGGGCTCAGTTTCCATATCTGTGAAACAGGTAATACCTGTTTCTCTTTAAGTGGTTGTGAGTTTAATAATGTGTTAAAGTGCTTTGTGAACTCTAGTGCTATTTAAGTTTTTGGTGATACCAAATTACCATGTCCTGCGCATAGTAAACACTGAAGTTTTTTTGTTAAAGATCTTATTTTTAAGTAATCTCTACACCCAGAGCAGGCCTTGAACTTAACAACCCTGAAATCAAGAGTCACATGCTCTACCGACTGAGCCAGCCAGGTACCCCCAGTGAAAATATTTTTTAAATGACTTCAGCAGAGTAAGGATGATTGGTAATATATGTATCAGGTAGTGTTAATGCTAAAGCTCTCTATTAGTGTAAGAGAGTTTATATTACCAATGTTGAGAATACATATATTTCTGCCTTTTGATTCTTAGAAAACACATTACATCATATATGCTAATCCTATATGTCAGAAGCATGAAATTATCAGAATGTCCCCAAACCAACCTGTCAATAAATGGTGTCAGTTATATCTTCAAAATATATCCAGAATCAGCCTATGTCTCTTCACCTGCCTTAATTACCACCATGGGCCAAACCATCTTCACTTCTCACCTAGTTTGTTATAGTAGTTCTTCACTTTTCTCTTTCTTCTGCTTTTGCCCAGCCCCTTTCCTTATGTCTGTTTTCAATGCAGCAATCACAGTGATCCTTTTAAATCATACATGTCTCTTCTGCTCAAAGCCCTTCAGCGTTTCCACTCTCAAAGCCCCTGCAGTAACCTACCAGCACCTACTGGATCACTTTCCTTTTGGTCCTCATCACCTACTACTTTTTCCCTTGTTCACCTTGTTCCAGCCACACTGGTTTCCTTGCTCTTCCTTGAATGTGCCAAGTACACTTCTCACGCACTCAAGTACTCCTTGTTTCCCTTCTACTTAGAATGTTTACCTAGATATCCATTTAACTCATTCCTTTACATCCTTCAGATCTTTATTCAAATGTCATCTTGGTCAGAACTTTCCTTTTTTTTTTAATTATTTTTAAAAAATTATTTATTTTGGGGGGCGGAGGGAGAGGAAGAAGCAGACTCCCCACTGAGTGTGGAGTCCTGTGTGGGGCTTGATCGCACAACCCCGAGATCATGACCCAAGCCAAAATTAAAGAGTTGGATGCTCAACCGACCGAGCCACCCAGGTACCCCCTCCCTTTTTTTAAAAAATTTAAATTCAGTTAACTTTAACTTCAATTAACATATAATGTATTATTATTTTCAGAGGTAGAGTTCAGTGACTTACCAGTCTGTATAATACCCAGTGCTCATCACATCACATGCCCTTCTTAATGTCCCATCACCCAGTTACCCCATCCCCCCACCCTCTCCTCTCCAGCAACCCTCAGTTTTTTTCCTATGATTAAGAGTCTCTTATGGTTTATCTCCCTCTCTGGTTTCATCTTGTTTTATTTTTCCCTCCCTTCCCCTATGATCCTGTTTTGTTTCTTAAATTCCATATAAGAGTGAGATCATTATCATATCATATAATTGTCTTTCTCTGGCTGACTTAATTCGCTTAGCATAATAACTTCTAGTTCCATCCACGTTGCATATGGGAAGATTTCGGTTTCTTTTGATGGCTGAGTAGTATTCCATTGTATATATATATATATACACCACATCTTCTTTATAGTCGATGGACATCTAGTCTCTTTCCATAGTTTGGCTACTGTGGATATTGCTGCTATAAACATTGGGGTGCATGTGCCCCGTCAGATCACTACATCTGTATCTTTGGGATAAATACCTAGTAGTGCAATTACTAGGTCATAGGGTAGCTCTATTTTCAACTTTTTGAGGAACCTCCATACTGTTTTCCAGAGTGGTTGCACCAGCCTGCATTTCCACCAACAGTGTAAGAGGGTTCCCCTTTCTCCACATCCTCGCCAACATCTGTCATTTCCTGAGTAGTTAATTTTAGCCATTCTTGGTCAGAACTTTCCTGACCACCCTATCTAAATGTGCCATACTCCAACCCTGGCACTTTTTCTCCTTAGCTGCTTTATTTTTCTCTACAATACTTATGGTCTTATAGTGCTTATCATATGGCATGTAGCATTATCATATATTTATTTTATCATCTGTCTCCCCTACCAGAGTGTAAGCTTTATTAGGACAAGAATGTGTTCCTATTTTTCCATTGTTAAAAGCCAGTTCCTAGAATATACACTGAATGTTTGAAACAAAATCCACCATAGTTAAACAGAAAAAGATCCTTTTCAAAGTATATAGGGTAGCTAACAAAATCTGGAAGTAGAGAATCAAGCTTGGAAGCTATAGAACCAGGAGTGATGCAACCTCCACTGGAGACTGTGGGGCCACTCACCAAAACTTCTGTCCCTATTCTCTCTGAAAACTGCATTATCTTGGCCTCATACCTCTTCCCTTGTTCCAAATTTATTCCATGAGATGCCTTGCTTTTCCCATTACTTTCTTTCAAATGGAAGTCTCTGTCACATCTGTGGGCCCTAAGCTGCAAGGGGGCCTGGGGAAGCAAGTCTCAGCCTTCTACCTTGGGGAAGTGGACCCCAAAAGGTGGGAGATTCCCCAGATATTGGAATTACATTAAAGTATGCTGGGCAGACAGAAAATATGATAAATGTCCTTCACTGGCACTGAACTACTCCATCATTAAAAAAAAAAAAAAATTCCAGGGGCATCTGGCCAGCTCAGTCAGAAGAGCGTGCAACTCCTGATCTTGGGGTCATAGGTTTGAGCCTATGGGGGCAGAGATTACTTAAAAAAAAAAATGAACAAACTTAAAAACTGCAAAAGAATTTCATTAAAAAAAAAGTCCACGTCAGGAGATCTGAATTTAGGTAGAAATTTTGTTTAATCTAGAATTAATTTGTTTTTTTTTTTAATTTTAGAAACAATTCCTAAAACTGTCCCAATGGTTGGTCTAACTGTTCTGTACAATCAAATGCACCTGCTTGAAAGGAGCAACCCAGCAAAGAGATGTGCTCTTAGCAAGAAAGGTCAGGACCACTGTAGCCAGCCCCTTGGCAGCCCAGAGACCTGGGGGCAGAGCAGGCCAGTGGGTGTGGAGGAAGCCGGGGGTGGGCTTAGCAAATAGCTTTGGGGTGGCCAGAATTTGTTTCTAATAACAAACTGTTAAACAGTCTGTTTTCAGATTTATTTTTCTTCATTCCTGATTTTGTTTCTAAGCTTTGTCAGTTGCATATTTTCTCATTTCACGTCCTGATAAATAATAGCCAAAATCCATTGCCTAGAGTATGGTTTCCATCATGAACTTGTACTTCTTGGCCAGAGGGTGGAATGAGTAAGCAGTCTGATGCTTTACTTATGGAAAGGGAATGAGTGTGAGCCCATTATCAGAAAAAACAGCAGGGGTGAAAAATACTGGGCTACCTCAGAGTTTTTCCTCTGTCGCCCTAAAAACTGTATTCAGCAGCTACGTCAGTGAGCAGCCTGCTGCCCAGCCCTGTTCAAAGACATTAGATTCTAGGACTAGTCTTGATTCCATTTAACCACTTTTTCTTTTTTAAATTATTACTATTTTTTGCAAGTATGGGATAGGAATGACTCTGCCACATTATTACAGATTTAAGTTTAGAATTCATTGTCATTACAGCACAATTTAGTTGCTGAAATAACATGTAGCAGAGGCTACACTGCAAGTTAATGAATAATTATTTTTTGTACTCTGGCCTCTGATTGCAATTCATTTGTCCCAGCCATGTGGGGTTAGTAATTATTTTTTTGACACTTTCTAAAATGTTTTTAGCTTTTTAAAAAATATTTTTGCTGCTTATTTTTTATTTCCTCATTTTTTAAATTCTTTTCTGTTTATTAAATTCTTCCATTTCTTTGAAAAGGCTTTTTATGGTCTCTTTCTGTTTAGGTATGAATAAGAATATAAAATGCTTCAATTGATTTATTCCTTATTGTAAATAAGCGAAAGCCACAGTCAAGCTTGTTTACCATTTTACGGGTACAATTTAGGCCTTAGCCTTCAAGGGCGTATTTTCAGGTTGTTACAAAGCATGCTTTGGCTTCCCCTCTCTAAAGTCTGCTCCTTCCTAACCAGGAAACAGGGCATGGACAGGATTCTTTTCTTCGTTTTTCAGTTTCTCTGTAGCTGCTGTGTCCAGATATGGCTTAGCCAAAATATAAGAATTGACTCAGTTCACCCCCCCCCTTTTTTTTAATGGCTAAAAAGTAAAAGTCTGGATATTTTTAGAAAGAGCAAATAATCAGTGCAAAATTTCACAGAACTCTGATATATATATATATATATATATATATATATATATGGAGAGAGAGAGAGAGAGAGATGCCAGACAAAAGTACTTCCAGCTAGCTCTCCAAACACAAGGACTGTTGGAGGTATCAGGAGAAAGGGTAGCACAGCTGGTGGGAACAAAACAGCTGAAATGAAGCATGGCCATGCTACTGAAATACTTGGTGGAAGATGGGTTCACAAGAGGCTAGGAATAAAAAAGAGCAAGACTCTGGCCATTTATCTTTTTACCTTCCTATCCCCACTTGTATAGATATTTGAGAAAAGAAGGAAAGAAATACTGCCTCCCATTCCTCTCTCCCAGATTCCCAACAGCGATGCTGAGTGGGGAAGTGGCTTCAAACATGGACAGAACTGGTACATGGTAAGGCCAGAGGGGCAGAGTTACGAGGTTATTTATGGAGAAATGGGAAGGAGATGGTGGATGAGGAAATTGAGTAGAATGCTGGAGACAGAGCAGGGAGAAAGAGAGGGAAAGGATTCTAGAGGCTGAGAGAGCCTCTTAGGAATGCAGCTCAAAGTCATGTAACATTTAAGGGGAAGTCCTTCTTCCTCCTAGTAGAGTTATGTATGTGTTTATTGAGGGGGAAGGAGAGCTGATTAGAAAAAGAGGTGAAAGTGGATTGAAAGCTCTCTCTGTAGGGTGAAAGTTGTAGAGATTTTACAGACATAACCATAACTTTCTCTCTCTGAAAGAGACTCTGTACTTACGGAGAATTAGAACAGTTATGTAGTTCTTACAGTTTGCATGCATTCATTCACTCACTCACATACATCTTATGTTCCATGTACTATTGTACGCTAGACACCAAGGCTTGACAGATGAATACTAAACAATCCCTGTCTAAAGATACCAGGGGAAACAAAGATGTGTAGCCAGTTTGAGAATCTCAAGACGCATAAGCATGAAATTTTCATATTTTCTACACTTGGTACTTGGTCAAACTTCATTGTTTTGGGGTAGTAGCCTCCCTGGCTCTTAAAACTTTAATTCCAGGTACTGCGATTTAGTTCTCTTCATTTAAAACATGAATCTTCGGCATCTGGGCATCTGGGTGGTTCAGTTGGTTGAGTGTCTGACTCTTGGTTTTGGCTCAGGTCGTGATTTTGGGGTCATGGGATTGAGCCCTGTGTAGGGCTTTGTGCTCAGCAAGGGGTCTGCTTCTCTCCCTCTCCTCCCCCCTTTGGCCCCTGCTGTGCTCTCTCTTTCAAATAAATAAATACATCTTTTAAAAAAACATTAATCTCATATTTAATTTAAAAACACTCACGCCCCCTCCAGGGTAGAGTAGACAAGACCTGTGTGGTTCCAACTCACTTTACACACACCTCTTTCTCTTCCATATTCTTGCTTTTCTGATGGTGGGGTCAGGAGCTCAACAAGGGAAATATGTGATCTCCCAAATGCATGAGTGTGGTAAAGTTGTTGTCCCCTTTCTGTAGGTCATTGTGGCTTATCTAGCTACTTGTCAGTGAGGACACATGGGGCTCCCTGACAGGCCCCACTGAGGAGAAATTCAATCCCAAGCAGCTCCCTATGTTTGATAGTTCTTTGCAGGACTTGCTGTATCCATCAGCTGACTACTGGCTGGCAGTGGTGATACACACATACCTGATACACACATACTTGTTGCCCCATGTTTTGGTGTTCTATGACAAGTCTGTAGGTCTCAATCTCATTTACTCTCTGTGATCCCAACTTGAGGTCTGTAGGATCAGTCAGGATCCACAGTCTCTGCTCTCTGTACCATCTCCTCCCAGTGCTCAAAATTTCCTCTCAAATTCATAGCACTGGGATAGGTCAGCAAGCTTGGTGGTTAAGCAAACATACAATGGGGATGGAAATATCATTCTCCTCATCTTGAAGATGCTACAAAACTTTATAAGTACCAAAGCCTAAGTACAAGTTTTCAAAATAGAACACAAAATATATTAACTATTAGTAAAATAAATTGGTAATTTGGACAATTTGATAATGTAGCATTAAGAACTTCCTTTCCTTAAAAGATACCACTAAAAAATGGTAAGACAACTCACAAGAGTGGAAGATGATATTTGTAATACATATATCCAACAAGGGACTTGTTTCCAGAATATACAAATCATTAAGAATCATACAAATCAATCACACAAATCAGTAAGAAAAGGACAGACAACCTAAAAGAAAGGTGGACAATAATAGTCTTAAATAGGATATGAAAAGCATATCCAAATGGACAATATGTATTTGAAAAGGTATCCAACTTCATTTATCATCAAGGAAATACAAATTAAAACTACAATGCCATGCCACTCCATACCTACCATGAGGCTAAAAAAGAAGATAGTAGCAAATGTCGGTGTGGTCATGAGGAAACAGAACTTTCACATACTGCTGTTGGGAGTGTATATTGGTACAACTACTTTGGAAAACTGCTAGTAACTGCTAAAGCTGGAAGTTTGCATACTGTGACCCAGTAATTTTAGTCCTAGGAATATATCCATCAGAAACACATACACATGTCCATGATAATTTGCAATAGCTCCGAAATGAAACTACCCAAATGCTAATCAGCAGTAAAATAGGTAAATTGTGGGATATCCGTACAATGGGATCTTACATAGCTGTGAGAATGAAAACAGTATGAATCCCACAAACATAATATTGAGGTAAAGAAACTAGATTCTTTCATATGTACTATGAAAGAATACACAGTGTATATATAATTCATGCATATAAAGTCCCCAAACAGGGAAGATCAATCTATGTTGTTAGAAGCATGTTACCTTGAGGGGTGGGAGAGTAGTGAGTGGAAGAGAAGCTTCTGGGAAGCCAGTAATGCTGTGTACCGTTAACATAGTTTCATTCCTTAGTTAAAATCCTTAGAGGTGTGCCCGTAGGATTTATGCTTTCTTCTGCGTATTATACTTCAATAAAAAGTTAAACTTTTAAAGGGGTGCCTGGGTGGCTCAGTCGGTTAAGCGGCTGCCTTAACCCCAGGACCCCGGGGTCCTGGGATCAAGTCCAGCATTGGGCTCCTTGCTCAGTGGGGAGCCTGCTTTTCCCTCTCCCTCTGCCTGCCACTCTGCCTGCTTGTGCTCTCTCTCTCTCTGTAAAATAAATAAAATCTTTAAAAAAAAAAAAGTTAAATTTTTAAAAACCTACGAGAATTTCTTTTGGTGCCCCCACCTGTGGCTTTGCAGAAGAAAGTTACTCTCTTCACAAATGCTGCCCTTTCCAAAAGTACCAAATCAACTTGCTCTCAGTCCCCAGCTTATTTTTCTCAAGGATAAAGGTTATCAAACATTTCAGTCTCCTCTGTCCCCAGGAGTATTTAGTAACTTGATTTTCCCAATTGTAATGTCTGTAATCCCCTGATCACTAACCTCTGAGGAAGGGAGCCAGGGGCACATGGTGAAAGATGCATACATATAAATTTACATATAAAATTTCCCCCCCAACTTGACAAAGTGAATTGTAGAAGGGGCTATTATTGGAGAAACTAAGATGGATAAAAGAGCTAGGACCCAGGAATATGGTCATCATTGGAGAAATCACTCTTTTTATTCCTGGATGGAAGTGGCAAAGAGTGAATCTATTGAATGCAAGTGGAGTTACCATATAGTTTTTTCACGTAATAATTGTGATTAAGAAACAAGTTACTTCACAGAATAATGTGGGGACAAAACTCATGAGAACAACCAACCTCTGCCTCTCCCCCGTGCATCCCATGCTCACACACCTACAGATTTGGAGTCAGGGGACCAGTGTCTGATTCCATGTTCAAGCCCATCCTTGCTGAGTGGTTTTGGGAAAATCACTCAACAGCTCTGAAAAACGGAGAGGAGGATTAGCAGCCTGGTCAGACATCGTATCAAATTCACATTTCACTTTCTTTACTTAGGCAGATGTTTGCCTATACATGCAAACTGTGTCTGTGCAGACCCACACTGCTTCTGACCACGTTTGTACAGTAGGCATTGACACTCTCGGCTGTGGCCAGGTCGTCTCCCTTTTATCCACACACAACTGTTTTCTTTTTGAAGTGTTTAGGTGGGCAAGCTCCCTCCACCCCCAATCCTGCATGCAAAAATCAACATGATGCCCACAAATATATGCATTCAAAATTAAATTTGTATTATTAGTATACCTCATGATAGAACCACTCACTTTATCTTGCAATGGATTATCTTAAGTCAATTTTCCAAATAAATGGCCAAGTTTGTCTCATGATCAGCAATCACTATTTTCCCAAAGCAACAGACAAGGTGAAACCAAGGAACAGTCAGCTCAATTACAGAAGCAAATTCCTGAAAGATGTAGGAACTTATTCAGAGTTCATGGAAAACCCTGCAGGTGTTGTGGTGTGTGCTAATAATCAAATGACACTTCACTCCTTTCCTAACTTCTATTTCCATCTCTCTGACTTAACAGTTACCTATATTTAGGCATCTATTTATATCACAAATCCTCATGAAAGTTTATTTTTTTGAAACTCAGTATCATGTTGATCATACATAAAAAAATCTAGGGACATGCTCTCTCGACCTACATTTCAGGAAACAAAAGACCATGTTGTCATTCAAGTCTTTTGAAAGACCTCGTATTTTCTTCCAGAGGATAAAACCCACTGACTTAGAAAGTAATGTGTGGTGGTAAAAAGCAAGACCTCTGCCTTATTTTCCTCATCTATAACTTGCTTAAGTGTTATGAATGAGATAATGCACATGGAGAGTGTGGCAATTAGTAAGTGATCAATATTATTACTAATATTTTTAAAGTAAATTGTACCCCAAATGTGGGGCTCAAACTCACAACCCCAAGATCAAGAGTCGCATGCTCTACCGACTAAGCCAGCCAGACACCCCTAATAATATCACTACTTGAAATTATGTGTTTATTTTTAAATTTTATGTTTCCTCTGATAGAAAATAAGCTCCATGATATTGGAATCTTACCTATTTTGTACATATAGGCAGCTGCTGAATGTGTCTGAAGTGGAGCAGTAAGGCAAAATATCTTGGTAAGGATGGGATTTCTCAAAGAATTTAGGGTCAAAGGAAATTCTCCTAAGGAACTCTAAAACTGACATTGCCTCAATTTTCAGCACTTGGGGAAATTTTGAGGACTGTCCAGCAGGACAAGTATATAATGACAATATAGGTGTAAACACCAAGACAGCTGCAGAAGTATTTTAATCCAAGTCCATGGAGACCTTATTATTTGATAGAACCCAGCATGATCTGCTTTATTCTTCAAATTTATTTGGCAAGTCAAGACTTCTGGAGGTTTATCAAAATTAATACAGTATCCAAGTTAAGAAACCAGGGGCTACTTTAAGAATCGAAAGCAGGTAAGCATTATTAGTGAAGGCCAATGGATATTTACATAAAATTAGAGCTAAGCCTTTATGTATTTTATATCATAGAGTTGAATTTCCGTTAAAATCTGTTACAAGGAAGAGAGAACTTTCCAGTAATATTCAGATATTTGAGTAATCTTGAAGTTACGCATATTTATGGCACAACATTTTTAAATGTCCACTTAATTTTTTTTTAAGTGAAGGAAGGTAACCAAGTAAGTGGTGAAATTGTTTTATTTTTTTTTAAAGATTTTTATTTATTTGAGAGAGACAGAGGGGGAAGAGGGTGCTGCACGAGAGGGGGGAGGACCAAAGGGGGAGGGCTCCCTGTGGGGCTCCATCCCACCATCCGGAGATGATGACCTGAGCTGAAGTCAAGAGTGGGACGCTTAGGGGCACCTGGGTGGCTCAGTAGGTTGGGCCTCTGCCTTTGGCTGGGGTCATGATACCAGTGTCCTTAGATTGAGCCTCATCTGGCTCCATCTGGCTCCCTGCTCAGCGGGGAGTCTGCTTCTCCCTCTCCCTCTGCCACTCCCCCTGCTTGTGCTCTCTCGAGGGCCAGCACGCCCTCTCTCCCTGTGTCAAATAAATAAAAAATCTTAAAAAAAAAAAAAAAAAAGAGTGGGACCCTTAACCGACTAAGCCACTGAGATGCCCTGACCATTTAACGTTTTAAACTATGTTTGTCACAGAAGCTAACTTTACCATTCTTATAATTTCATCACTATTACTTCACAAACCGGTTATCTAAATTAGCATAAGACTGTTGATTCTAGGAACATGCTAATTTATTTCTCTTTGAAATAGTTATTGTGTAGTAACATAGTTAAGCTACTCAGATTGATTTCAAAACAAACCACCATGCATTCCCCTCAACTTACTTGTTGTGCCAGCTATTGTTTTTTACCCTCTTGAAAACAGCAATGTACAAAACCTAAGATTCCAGCATCCTGATGCTTATTTTCTATTCTGAGAGACAGAAAATTAAAAAAAATAAATACACAGATAATTCCGAATAGTGATAAGCATTTTGAAGAAAATACACAAGGCAACCCGGCAGAGAATAACCAGCCCTACTACATTGGCCAGGGTTAAGGAAAGCCTCTCCCGAGTTTACGCTGAGACCTGAACGAGCTGTGTAAGGGGTAAACACCGCGGTGAATATTGTTCCGGTCTCTTTCTCTCTAGAACCAGACTGACTCCTTTCCCGATGTCTGCACATCTCCCTTTACTCAGGCAAATCTTGAACATATGAAAGCCTTACTTTACTACATTACACACGAGAATCTGAGGTTCAGAGGTTAGTAAGGCAAGTACTGATTCCAAGTGAGTACTTGCCTTCATGTACTGGCTACACAAAAGTGTGTTACAAAGAGGAGAACGACGTACTGTGGCAATGTTCGGAGAGTACTGAGTTCGGTACGTTAGCCGCCGCTTAGGCTCATCCAAGAAGGCTCCCGAAAGAGGTTAAGAAAACCAGCATCCTTCTTTTCCACCTTTCTTCCCATTTCCAACACCACCGCCCAAATTTCGAGCTCACAAAATAGAAAGGAGCAGGCAGACGCCGGAAAAGGCCCTGTCACTTCTCCCAAAGCTTTCCTAGCTGTTCAGATGAAAACGATACGCGATGATTTCCGACTAAAGCGAAAAGATAAGATGCGGGAAAAAGAAGGGCGGACACCGAACCCTGACTGCAGCCACGCCCTGCCCACGCCGCGGGTCTCAGTCTGCGGAGACAAGGCCTCCAGATTTGTACTCCTTGTCTACGTCACTTCCGCCACCTGCGCGACCGGCGCCGATAAATGATGTTACCATTTCCGGTTCAATGAGGCCGCCGCGGCGCCGCAGGCGTGAGTGTTAGCAGGTGTCCAGTCTATGGAGTCAGTTCCCCGCGGCGTCGCGGAGGCAGGAGGTGGTGTCCGAGTGGGGGCCTTTGCCCCGCCAGGATGTTACCGGGCTTGGCCGCCGCCGCTGCGGCCCACAGATGTAGCTGGTCCTCCCTGTGCCGGCTCCGTCTGCGCTGCAGGGCGGCGGCCCACGGCTCCAGCGAGCGCCAGGGTGAGTGTCCCGCCTCGGCCGCTGGCTCCACGGCAGCGGGCCTGGAGGAGCAGGCCGGGCTCGGCACCTCGCCTCCGGCACTTCGCCCGCTTGCTCTTCCCCAACCCCAGAACCTTCCTTTCGGGTCTGTCTTTGCAATTTAGCCCGCCCAGCTGGCGGGGACTTCTGACAGCTCTCCCAGACCCTGGTTTTGCCTAAGGCCCTAGCACGACTCCCATGGAAACTTGCGGGTAGCTCTCCGGCTGGGTCACATACATGAAGCCAACTACCTGGTACCAGATAAAACGCTACGTGCGCATTGCGGTGTCCCCCGATGACAACCCCTCTCCCCTAGGTAATGAGAAATTGAGGAATCCTAAAAGTGCCAGGGTCTTTCGATTTCACCGACTCCCCTTCATTGAGCGTCTTTGGCTCAAAAGATTTTCTTGCCCTGCTCCTTTTCCCGTTTTCCCAACTTTTTTCCTTAAATTTCCTAAAAAGGAGGGAGGGAGGGATGGGGGGTGCTACTCATCATTTACGAATCATTGAGTATGAGGATATGACCATGCTGCAGTCATTGAATGAGCCCAGTTTTGGATTGTAAAGCAAAAGAACTAACTCTTCAGTTCTGTTAACAATCTTTTTGGTTAAATCCTGTGTACTGGAGCTGTAACCCAGAAAAAGGTGGTTGACGAGAATTTTTATTCCTCTCTTTCCACATTCTTTTTTGACTCAAATTTAAGTTGTCCCACAGTTTCCAAAATAGCATTGAACTTGTAGGTTTTAGTCAGGCTTACCTACGTTTTTTGCCATAGCTTGACCCCTTGAGAACAGAGGGAAAAACACAGAACCAAATCCACCCCTAGTCTAATTCCTTAGATTCTTGAGCATACAGAGTATTTACAGAAACATTTCCCAAAAATTCATGTTTGAAAAAATTTGTAGCATGTTTGTGGCCTGGCAATAGAAGTTAGAACTTGGAGTCGAGTCATTCAAGTTTACAAGTAACATAAGTTATAGTGACGCCTGTGCTATGCAGATAAATTAGAATATATTAGTATCTTTTATTTGCAATAAATGTAAAAACTGGCTTTTAACATTTCAGAAGGGTTACTTTTAACATGTTCTGGGGCTTTTTGGTGGGTATAGAAAAGTTTAATTTTTCAAATTTTCTAGAATGAATATGTTTTCTTTAACCATTGAAAGCATTTAAAAAAAAAAGTTGAATTTTTCTATATTGGCGATATAGCTGGTTCTCTTATGAACAAAATGAATCTTCTGATTATACAGTACTCCAGAATCCCCAAGTAAACTTTCTAGCATAGTTGATTCTATTGTCCAAGCAGTTTTGGCATTTTACACTTAAATTAGGTATATTGGCTAAACTGCCTTCTAAGTTGGTAGAAAGGACTTAAAATAGTGTAATTTGTTATTCCTATTCTCTGTAGCTGTCATCATGCCGAAAATTATGTACTCTTTGTCTCATCCGCCTGTGAACCACAGATAATAAGTACCTATTTCTTCAGTCAGAATGACTTTGCAAAGTTCTTTGGAATGTTTATCAACAGAAAATTAAAATGTGTTTTCGCACTTAACACATAGTAGGTTTTAAAAATAACCTTCTTTGTGAAAATTTAGTTCCAGTACTAACTGGAACAGTTTTTAAAAGGGCAGCCATTATGGTAAAATTTAAAAAGCATTTAGAAAAAGGGTACTATTTAAGTAGATGAATGTAAGAAGAAAAGGATGTTTGAAGAACTTTTGGGGAAAAAAAATCTAAAAACAGATGTTTTTCTTTGTCAAGAAATAAAGTTTATGCTTCTAAAATTCCTGTATGGCAGAGGGGGTAAACTTAAGAAGAGTAAGGAGAGAAGGAAACCTTAAGGGAAACAATTGCTTTATCTGCATACTTAAAAATGAGAAATGCCTATACACTGAAAGCTCAGTTTAAAGGTGAAAAGGAAAATAGTATTGTAGAGGATGACTGTCCAAAAGAAAGATAACGTGAGCCATGTATGTAACCTTGGGTTGTCTGATAGCCATATGTGAAACAGTAAAAACAGATAGTTAATTTTAGTATTATTTTATCCAGTATATTAAAAGTATTTCAATATGTAATCAAGATAAAAATTGAGATATTTTACATCATCTTTTTGTACTACATCTTCGAAGTCCAGTGTGTATTTTACATTTAGCACATTTTAGTTCAGAATAGTCACATTTCAAGTGCTCAGTGAACAGTGACTACTGTATTGGACAGGGCAGTTACAAAAGTAGTATCCCTAGTTTATGAAGAATTCTTACAAACCAGTGTATCTTACAGTAAAAAAAAAAAATGGCTGAAGGAAATGAATGAGTTCATAAAGGAGTTCAAGTGGCCAGTGAAAGTGTAAAAATGTACCATACTTACCAATAAGCGTAGAAATGTAAGTTTAAGGATTTGCTACTCATTTCCTGTCTCATATTGGCTAAGTTTTACATAATGATACCTCATACTGAGGGTACAGGAAAGCAGGAACTCTCTTTTTCTATTGATTGGGACTTAGAGTTGAATAGTGTTTTGGAGGTCAGTTATTTTATGAAAAGAACTTTAGGGGCTCTTGGGTGGCTCAGTTGGTTGGGCGTCTGCCTTCTGTTCAGGTCATGATTCCGGGGTCCTGGGATCGAGGAGCCCCGCCTCCGGTTCCCTGCTCAGTAGGGAGCCTGCTTCTCCCTCTCCCTCTGCTGGCTGCTCCCCCTGCTTGTGTGCGCTGTCAAATGAGCGAATAAAATCTTAAAAAAAAAAAAAAAACCTTTAAAGGGTTTTTATTTTTTGCCCCAGTGGTTTTTTTTTTTTTTTTTTTTTTTTTTTTAAGGTTTTATGTATTTGAGAGAGAGCAGGGGTAGGAGGGAGGAGCAAAGGGACAGGGACTAGCGGACTCCGCACAGAGCCCCACGTGGGGCTCGATCCCAGGAGCCTGGGATCAGGACCTGAGCCGAAGGCAGATGCTTAACTGACTGAGTCACCCAGGTGCTGCGCCGCCCCCCTCCCCGCCCCGTGATTCTATTTAAAGTTACATAAAGAAATAATCAGACAGGTATTACGATGTGTGCACAAGTTCATTATTCATAGTAATAAATTGATAACGTTTATAGTTATAGAGAGTTGGAAACTGAAATATATTTTGGTGCCTTTATTATGGGCTTAAAAAATCAATTTAGAAGAATAGTATCATGGGAAAATGCTATTATACTGTTAGGTAAAACTAGAAAAAAGTACAGTTAAGAATATATATTAACAGTAAGTTTCTCTAGAAAAATTTTTTATTAACCTTTTGTTTTTCAAACAATTTATAATAAACATAATCCTCTTAAATGATAAAAATGTGACTTAGTTTCTGTAGTAAATATTTCCTTTTTAAGTTCCTCTGACTTTGCATAGAGCACTTATTTTTCATATATTTATGCCTTGCCTCATTTGGCAAAAATTGAGATGGGAGGGTGCTCCTTTAAGTACAGCATACCAAATTAACAGATACGTGCTTTTGCTTAAATCTGAGGTTAATAGAAGTGTAGTTTTAAATAAAAAGATATAAATTAAATTTTTGTGTTTTATTGTTTTCTCTAATCTGACAAGAATTTTGTTTTGTTATTCCCGCCACCCCCACCCCACTTTGAATAACTAGCAATAAAAGACCATTCTGGCAGGCTGACACCATGATTCTATGTAGTTCAAGTTAATGATAGGATTTTTAACTGTAAAATGATACTAACTATACTATGCACCTCATAACCTTTAGAGAGTGAGGTTCAATTCAGCAAAGAGGTCCAAGGCGAGGCATTGTTGCTGGTGCTGTGGTGCTGAACAAGACAGACCTAGTATCCACCTTTATTGGGCAGACACCGGGAACGAGAAAACATGTCTGAGTGCTGTGAAAGAAGTAAATTGGGTGGGGGCACCTGGGTGGCTCAGTTGTTAAGCGGCTGCCTTCAGCTCAGGTCATGATCCCAGGGTCCTGGGATCGAGCCCCGCATTGGGCTCCCTGCTCGGCGGGAGGCCTGCTTCTCCCTCTCCCACTCCCCCTGCTTGTGTTCCCTCTCTCGTGTCTCTCTCTGTCAAATAAATAAATAAAATCTTTAAAAAAAAAAAAAAAAAGAAGTAAATTGGGTGATGGGCTAGAAAGTAGCTAGCGGAGGCCATTTCATTAGATATGCTGAGGAGGTGGTGACTGAGTTAAGTCTTGAACAATGAAAATGAGCAAGCCAGGTGAAAATCAATCCAGGTAGAGCAAATAGGAACCCTAAAGACCAGACTAGTGTATTCAGGAGCAGAAAAGAAAACTGCCGTGGCTTGGGGTACGGGGGGATAGGGTATGAAATGAAGTTTGAGAGGCATCGGAGCCTTTTAGGCCATAGGTTTAAAAAAAGGGGGCAATATTTTAAAAATTATCAGTCTGACTACTGTGTGGAAAATGGATCAGAAAGGAGAGGGTGAATTAAAGAGATCATGTGGGAATTATCTAGGCAAACAAGGCTGGGGCTAGGCCAGGGTAGTTAGCAATGAAGATGGAGGGAAGTAGATGGCTTTGAGGTATGTTTTGGAATATAAATTATACAGTGTGATAATACAGGTAAAGTATTTTGGACAATGGCACTTGGTAAGCCCTGAATATATTAGATATTGTTGTTTTTACTTTTCTAAGCAAATATTAACAAGAATTAAGTGCACTAGGGATGTATACCAAGAGGCAGTGCAGGAAGTTGCCAGGATCTCATATTCTTTATTTAATAAAAACCCAAAAAACAAAAAACAGAATTTTCCTGTTGCTGGATAAAAATCACGTCAGCGATAGTCCTAGGCTGAGCTACCTGATCTAGGTCACACTTTTGCTTGGTAGATGATTAGGCACAAGAGGTTTTTCTGCATTTTTGGCTAGCCAAAAGCATTAAACTAGATAATGTTAGTATTGGTAGTAATAATAATAAAATTAATTTGGCAATGACTACATTCTTAGTTTTTAAAAATTTAGGCATTTTTGAAAATACAGAAAAGTGTAAATTATGGAGTAAAAATTATGCATAATCTAGATGTTTCACCAGTCACATTTTTTTTAAAATGATTTTATTTATTTATTTGACAGAGAGAGCACACAAACAGGCAGAACAGCAGGCAGACGGAGAGGGAGAAGCAGACTCTCCACGGAACAGGGAGCCTGACCTGGGGCTCGATCCCAGGACCCTGGGATCATAACCTGAGCTGAAGGCAGCCACTTAACCGACTGAGCCACCCAGGCGCCCCAACATTTTTTTTTTTAAGTAGGCTCTGCACCTAGTGTGGGGCTCAAACTCAACCTCTAGATCAAGGGTCACATGCTCTACCGAATGAGCCAGCCAGGTACCCCCACTAGTCACATTTTTAATAGTTGAAATCCCACTATGTTATTTTGTCTCTTGCTTTTTTTTTAATGCAACATTATGAATATTTCCCCACATTCTTAAAAGATTTAAATGTATACACAATGAAAATATAGGGACCTCTCATAATTTAATTACTTTTCCATTAGGAAACATGTAAGTTGTTTCCTGTTTTTGCCATGATAAATACTACCACGAAGAGCAGTTTTTGCATTTTATATTATTGTGTATTTAATGGGTCCAGCAAGCTTCTGCTGTGCTACTCTGCTTATTGTGTATTTTAAGTTCACACTAACCTCTTATAAAATGAAGTGTAACAATGATTTAGTTTTTTTTTTTATTTAAAGATTTTTTTATTTATTTTTTTGACAGAGAGAGACATAGCGAGAGCAGGAACACAAGCAGGGGGAGCAGGAGAGGGAGAAGCAGGCCTCCCGCAGAGCAGGGAGCCCGACGTGGGACTCGATCCCAGGACCCTGGGATCATGACCTGAGCCGAAGGCAGACCTTGACGACTGAGCCACCCAGGCACCCACAATGATTTAGTTTTTGATATGTCAGTGTTTTAGGAATTTGGGGGAGAAACTACTGAAATTGTCTCTTAAGTAAAGAGACTGATCTCTAGAAGACTTAGGCTACAAGTTTGACTCTCTAGTCCTGAAATTAGCCAATAAGAAAACAGTGCAAACTGCAAGAAATCTTTTTGTTTGTTTTTGGTTATGGTTATTGCAGAAGCAACATACACAGTAGACAGAATTGTCAGTTTGCATGAGACAAAAAGAGTTTCTTTTGTTGTTTGTTGTAATCTGAAAAAGAAGGCCAAATTTCCTCTGAAAGCCAGATTAAGTGGTAGGTGACAAACCAGACTGGAGAGAGAGGACAAGTGCTTATCAGCAGTGATTGTTAGGAGCTACAGAGGCAATAGCAGTAAAGTAAAAGCAGAGTGATTTTTGTAACTAGACTGACAAGAGTCTCTTCGCAATCTTGGTGAAGAAATAGCTCTTATATATACAGTAATGAGAAGTCCTTGTCCAAACCCAAAGAACAGTGAGGACCAAACTCTCAAAGGTTAATCTTCTGTATGCAACATATTTTAGATGTCACCTTGAAGAAAGGGTATATTAGTGGTGGGTAATATTTTTTTACTATTTTTCTGCCTCCTAGAATTAATTAATGAATTCAATAATTGATTAAAAATGGTTCTTTTTTTTAAGATTTTATTTATTTATTAGAGCAAGCACAAGTGGGGGGAGCGGCAGAGGGAAAAGGAGAAGCAGACTCCCCATTGAGCAGGGAGCCCAATGCGGGGCTTGATCCCAAGACCCTAGGATCATGACGTGAGCCGGAGGCAGACACTTAACTGATTGAGTCACCCAGGCGCCCGTTCGTTTTTTTTTTTTAAATGGTTGTGTTTCTATTGCTGTGTGTTAGATACTGTATTTGTTTTATTGAATCAAATGTGGTCCTGTATATTTTTGAGAGTATAAAGTGTTAAAGATGGTAATGTATTCTTCAAGTTTTGTGCAATTTTTGATCTTGCATTCATGCCAAATGTGTACTTTTAAAGTTGCTGATACCTGAAATTCTACTGAAGTTAAAAATTAAGGACTTTTCAGAACAGCTAGCAAGGAAGCTATCAAAGATTAGTACTAGGGTAGTGTCAAAAGAATGCAGGAGTCAATTTGAAGAGACCCTTCTGGCCAAAAATGGGACAGATTGACCATTAATCAGAATGACTAAAATGGATTGAAATATATCAAAGAATGTTTAAATCTATGAAATAATGATACAAATTAATGTGTCACTACTTCAGGATGGTAGGTAGTGAACTCATTATTTTGAGAACTGGTAAATAAGGAGAGAATTTAGCCTGATTTTCCTATATGAACTATACTGCTGAGTAACCAAAGAAATGTGGGGAATTTTCTCTTTTTGAAGTATTCTGACAAATGAAGAAGTGGCAAAATTTGAATATCACCATTTTATAACCACCTAATGGATAAATGGTTCTGGGCACTGAACAACAGCAGACACTACACAAATAAAGAGACAACCAAATATTATGTGGTTCCTGATGAAACAACTTAACACTGCCCTTTTTTTTTTTTTTTTTTTTTTAAAGTAGGCTCTATGCCCAACTTGAGGCTCGAACTCATGACCGTGAGATCAAGAGTTGCTAGCCATACCAACTGAGCCAGGCAGGTATCCCAGAACTCATCACTGCTTAATAAGTAGTGTTGTTCTAATAAAAAGAGTCAGAATTTAGATAAAACCTGTATATCCATTGATTTATAGAACATATAGAAGAACAGGTTAAACAACACCGTGGGAATTAAGTCAGCAAAATTCAGACTGGAAAACTACCAGGACAAAAATTTAGGGCAAACAACTTGGTTTCTTCAATTTAAAATTGGCTCTTAAAAAAAGACATCCTGGGGGCACCTGGGTGGCTCAGTTGGTGAAGTGTCTGACTCTTGATCTTAGCTCAGGTCTTGAGCTCAGGATTGTGGGTTCAGGCCCTGCTTTGGGCTCTGTGCTGGGCATGGAGCCTACCTTAAAAAAAAAAAATACATCCTGTGACTTACAGGAGACTTAAAAGACATCTCAGTCAACAATAGTATATGGATCTTATCAGGATCTGTTCACACACACAAAAATTCTAACACTTGTAAACAGTTGGAAATTGAGGCTATTTGATGATATAAGGCATTGTTTATTTTTTTTATAATGGTGGTTTGGCTGTGTTTTAAAAAGTTCTTGTTTCTTAGAATACATACTGAAAAATTTATGAGTTAAATTATTTTATGTCTGAGGGGTGCCTAGGTGGCTTATTCCGTTAAGCGGCTGCCTTTGACTCAGGTCATGATCCCAGGGTCCTGGGTTCGAGCCCCATGTTGGGCTCCCTGCTCAGGAGGGAGTCTGCCTCTCCCTCTCTGTCTCTCCCCAGCTTGTGCACTCTCCCTCAAATAAACAAATAAAATCTTTATAAATAAATAAATTAAAAAATTAACTATCTGAATTTTGCATCAAATTAACATGGAAGTAAGGAAATATTGGTGCAGGTAGAGATGAGACTAGGTTCACCATGAGTTGATAATTGCTGAAGGTGGGCAATGAGTACCTGGACATTTATTGTACTTTTTTCCTACCTTTGCATATGTTTGAAATTTAATGTTTGAAAAACTAAGGAGAACCTTGAAAAAAAATCTAGGATCAAGTCATGGAAATACTATCTTCTGAGGAAGGATTTTTAGACTGTGGAGTAGGGAAGCCTAGGTGGCTTAGTCAGTGAAGCATCTGCCTTCAGCTCAGGTCATGATCCCAGGGCCCTGGGATTGAGTCCCGCATCAGGTTCCCTGCTCAGTGGGGAACCTGCTCCTCCCTCTGCCTGCCGCTTCCCCTACTTGTACTCTCTCTCACTCTCTCTGACAAATAAATAAAATCTTAAAAAAAAAAAAAAGACTGTGGAGTAGTCTCTCTTTAAACACTTTAGCACAGTTTCTATAAAAGCATTTGATCAGTGGATGAAAAAAAAGCGTTGGTGGCATATTGGCTTTGTTAGGTAGTAATCACAAAAGATATTTTGAATAGGACTGACAGGTCAGAACACCAGTGGCCATGGTAAACAAGATGCTTTTCTGGAGGGTGAGTTTCTTAGGAAAATGTGCTTTAATCCTCGCATCACTGATTTGGCTAGTAGGCTACAGGTTTTAATGTGCAAGGAGGTACATTGTTATATTTGCTTTACTTTAGAGTAAGAGTAAGCCTTTAAAAAATAGAGGCAAATGACCAAAAACATACTGGGTCTTCAACAGTTATTTGCCAAATAAGTGAAACAGTAAGTTGACATCAAGAAGTTTTTCAAAAGTTCCAAGCCTGAAGCTTGAGTGAATATTTATACTGCTTTATGTTCCTCATGCTTTTCGAATTATCTTTGACATTCACGATAACTTATGTTCCTGATGAATTCTCGGAGTCATTAAGAAAAGATTTATTTTTCTTGATTTCAGAAGGCATGTATCTGCACATGCACATACATGAGTTAACATTTTGGGAAGATCATTATTAAACAGAAAAGTTTCACCCTTGGGGCGCCTGGCTGGTTCAGTAGGTAAAGCATGTGACTCTTGATCTCAGGGTTGTGAGTTCAGTCCCCAAGTTGGGTATAGAGATTACTTAGGGAAAAAAAAGGAAAGAGAAGTTTCAGCCCTTAAATGCTTAACTCTCCACTCTCAGGAAAACTTGACTATCTCTAATGGTATAACTTCATTATTTCACCTAACACTTTAAAAAATATGTAAATTATTTACAAGGTGTTCAAGGTCTAATACTTATAGTAAAAAAAAAGAGAGAAAGGGTCACATGAGCGTAGAGACAGATTTAGTTTTCTGCCACTTCAGTGCAAGTATGGAATATATTTTTCTTCGGTATTTCAGCCCTCCAAAGCCCACTGTCAACCAGATGCAGCAGCTGAAGTGCTTTGTAATCAGTCTTCTATTCTTCCCTCAGTTAGAATTCCTATATACCGAGGAATCTCACCAAATGTTGATCTAATTATCTGATTAAAAAAAAATCAGTGACAGTATGAATGACTGATTAATATAATTCACTTATTGATTGTGAAATGAAAGAGGAATAAATCTCTAGTTAGCAGAAGGACACAGGGTAATTTTGAGTAGGAAGCCCACCTTACCTCCCCCCCTCTCTGAGTTCTCTATTCTGCAAAGTACATTATGCCAACATTTTTTTAACATGGAACCAGCATACAAAATAAAAAGTATCTATTATATGTCAGAGATGTTTCAGAAGAGGTGAATAAGAATGTCTTACCTGATTTTACATATTTTAAAAGTTTCCAGGGGTGCCTGGTTGGGCTAAGTGGGTTAAACATCTGATTTTGGCTTAGGTCATGGTTTCGGGGTCCTGCAATTGAGCCCCGGGTCAGGCTGCAGGAGGAATCTGCTTGTCCCTCTGCCCCTCCCTCTGCTCTTGCTTGCGCGTGCTGTCTCTCTCTCTCTCTCTCTCGTTCTCTCAAATAAATAAATGAATGAAATCTTTTAAAAAAAGACTTAAAAAATAAAAGATTGCCATATAAATAAATTTACAAATTAGAGAATAGGAGTATTATCATTATTTTTTCTTTACAAAATGTAGTCCCCATACACCTACAGGTCAATGAAACACCTCCATAGAGAGGGTGGATTAGCATGTGCATTTGAGTATTTAGCAGAATGAAAGTTTTATTGTTATTCTGTAAAATTATTCTCTTTCTTTTTTTTTTTTTTTTAAAGATTTTATTTATTTATTCATGAGAGACAGAGAGAGAGAGAGGCGGAGGGAGAAGCAGGCTCCCAAGGAGCAGAGAGCCTGATGCGGGACTCGATCCCAGGACCCTGGGATCATGACCTGAGCCGAAGGCAGACGCTTAACCATCTGAGCCACCCAGGCGCCCAAATTATTCTCTTTCATAGTGGGTATGTTTTATTGGGTATAAAATCTTTGTTGTGAGTTTGTTTGAAATTAATTTTTTTTTCTTGTAGAATGGCAGAATTTAGTGACATTGGGAAGCTTTTCAAACATGGTTCACTGTAGTCACCCATATATTTGTACACTGAGTCAAGTGAAGTCATACTCCACAAATGTTCAGAAAGAAGGACAGGGATCACAGACTCTCAGAGTGGAAAAAGTACCATCATTTGATGAAACAGGTGTGTATAAATCTTTTGAAATAATTTTTTTTTCTGTATACTGAATTAGCTTGTGTAAGATTATTTGTCCCTTGAATGTTCATTAGAACTTATGTACAAAACTATCTAAATTAGTGTTTACTTTGTGGAAAGCTATTAAACTGCTAATTTTAATTTTTTTGCTTTTGACTCAGTTTTGGTAAGTTCTCTTTTTTTCTGGAAGTTTGTTCACTTAAACTAAAATTTTAATTTATTGGCATCAAGTTCATAATAGTCTCTGTATACTCTTAGCAGCATATATAGTTATATCCTTTTTTTTTCATTCTTAATGGTGTTTGTCATTTTCTTGATTAATCTTGCCAGAGCTCTGTCCATTTTCTTATTTTTCCAAGTAATATCTTTTTACTTTGAACATTTATATTGTATGTTTGTTTCCTGTTTCGTTAATTTTTATTCTTACCTTAATTGTATCCTCTTGCTTTCTTTGTGTTTATTCTGTCATTCATTTTTAAATTATCAGGGAGCGGTTTTGTTCATTAATTCTGAACCTTCTTTCTCTTCTAAAGTAGGCATTTAAGCCATGATAGCTCTGATGGATTTGACAGTCTTTCCTTTAACAGTTCTTCCTAAAATTTTGCTTTATATATTTTGAAGCTATGTTATTAGATACATAAACATTTAGAGTTGTTGCATAACACTGATGAATTACATCCTTTATTTTTATGTAACAACTCTTTTTTTTTTTTTAGTAATATCTCTACCAGATTTTATTAGTATTTTCCTGGTATAAATTTTCTCATCCTCTGACTTTAACCTTTTTTTGGTCCTGATTTGATAATCTTTGTCTTATAATTGGAAATTTAGTCTGTTTATATTTACTGTTATCACTGATATGTTTGGGCATATTTCTGCCACTGTATCATGAACTTCCTTGTGGTTTTATTTTTTTTTTTTAATTTCTTTTTGGCATTTTAAAATTTTTTTCTTTTTTAGTTTTCTTTTTTCTCGTTGCATTATCCTCTTTTCCCCATATGCACACACATACATGGACTTGTTTGGGAGTTATATACTCTATGTACTTCAAAGTCTAAAGGTTATTAAAAAGTTTACATTCTTTTCTGAAAAATATAAAGAAATTAGAATTCTTTAATTCTGGTCACTTTCTCCCAATTTACATGCTATTTATTGGCTAGTATTTTGTGTCTGTTCTGCTCTTTCCCTTCTATACAATATACATTGTTATTTGTTCAGATTTCTCTAAAATCTTTGTTAACCACTTTTTCTTATTTCTCTGGTCTGTCTGATGTGCATCCTAGGCAAACAAGTTCCTTTAGGTGAGGATCTTTTTATGGTAAAGGCACATTTAAGATGTTATTCCAGTGTCTTTTGGCTTCTGTTGTTGTTGAAAAGTCACATATCATGCTTTTGTTCTCATGTCTTTTCTATTTTATTGCTTTTCACATTTGATTAATTTTATTTTGAAAATCTTTTTCTTTGGTGTAAACTTTAATTTTACTATGTATGTATTTCTGCATACTAGGTATGTATTTATCCTGCTTGAGATTTGTTGAGCTTCCAGCATCTGAGGATTAGTATTATTCTACAGATCTCTGTCACTCTCTATTACCTTTTCTCAGTTCTCTTTTTTTTGCTCTTAAGTTTATTTACTTATTTACTTAAAGATTTATTTATTTGAGAGAGAGAGTGTGAGCAAGCACAGCGGGGAGAGTCAGAGGAAGAGGGAGAGAGGAACTCTAAGTAGATGCGCAGCCTGATGTGGGGCTTGATCTCATGACCGTGAGATCATAACCTGAACCAAAACCAAGAGTCGGACACTTAACCGACTGTACCACCCAGGTGCCCCTTTGCTCATTTATTTTTAAGTAATCTATACACCCAACATGGGGCTCGTGAACTCTCAACCCTGAGATCAAGAGTCACATTCTCCACTGACTGAGCCAGTTCTCAGTTCTCTTTTATCTCCTTTTGGAACTCTAATTAGAATTATGTTAGGTCTTTTTGCTTTATTTTCCATGTCTCTAAACCTCTCTGCATATTTTGTATTTCATTATCTTTCTGGCCTGAATTCTGGATTATTTTCTTAGGTCTGCCTAGTTTGCTAATTCCCTTGTTAGTTTGCCTCTGATCTGCTGGTTGATATGTATGTTGGGTTTTTAATTTCAATGATTATATTTTTCATTTCTAGAAATCATTTATTTTTCACCTTGCTTATTCTTTTTTTCCTTATGTTTTCAAACTCCTGTTTTATTACTTACCATATTAAACAGGCCTATTTTATATTCTATAAATGAAAATTCTATCTGAAATTTTTTGGTTCTTACTATATTATCTTTTTCCTCTGTGCACTCATTCATGATGCCATATCTATATTTTTTAATTGAGAGTTGTTCATTTTCCATGTAGTTTTATATTTTGGAACTATTTGAAGTCTCTCTGGATTGAAGATGCATTCCTGCATAGCATTTACTTCTGCCTTTATTAGCTGCTGGGAATACAGCTTAGGACCAAATTAACTTAAATTCTTTGCTCTAGACTTTTTAGACCACTTTGGTAGCATGAATTCAGACTGCAAGCTTGTGTGAGGGCTGACTTAGCCTTATGTTTTTCACCCCCACTATTTAACACCAAAGGAGAGGTTGGCATGCTTTCTTGCTATTCCCTTCTGTGTGTATTTTTTTTTTTTTTTTTTTAGTTCACAGCTGTACTGTCTGTCTAGCTTTTTTTCTGGGGGTCTCCTGTTAGATGTTCCATCTTGAATAGAATGTAGTCTTGTTCTCTGGTCTCTCATGCCCCTAGGAGCAATGGAAGTAGAAGCTCAAAGACTATAAACCTCAACAGAAATCTCAGGGGAAAGGTTGGCTTTGGTGTTCTCAGTCTGTAGAGGTTCTGCTTTCCTTTTGTTTTTGCCCTCTTTGCATCATTTTTTGTGAGCTTAGCAATGTGTTTGAAAAGATTTTGTTCAGGATATCTAGACTGCTGTGCAGCATTAAAATGAAGTCCTTTATTCATTAATTTATTCAAGAAGTATTTTTTTTAAGGATTTTATTTATTCACTTAGGAGGTAGAACAGGGGGAGGAGCAGAGAGAGAGGGAGAAGCAGACCGCTCTGAGCACAGAGCCGGACTCAAGGCTTGATCCCACATCCCTGAGATCATGACGTGAGTCAAAATCAAGAGTCGGATGCTAACCGACTTAGCCACCCAGGCACCCCAAGATATATTTATTGAACACTTTTTATATGGCAGCAAAATAGAATGACTCTGAGTTTATTACTAAAACAGAAAATTGCTAAAACCAAGTTAAGCAAACAAATATAATACTGTGTAGTAAATACTGTGATGGAGGAAATGTGATGGAGGAAATACTGTATGCTGCAGGAGCACTTAGAGGTCAAGAACTGAGTCTTGAGTGGTTGAGCAAGTTTTCCATGAGGAAATATTATCTAATTAGGGACCTCAAAGAAAATTAGGTATTGGTGTGATGAATGGTAGAGAAAGAAGGTAAAATGCCAGTAATTTAGTGTGATTAGATTAGTGAGTATAGGACCTGGTGGTGATGTTGGTAGTTTTGAGAGCACAAGGGATGAATATCAGGAGGTAAGTAAAGTCAGATCAAGGTTTTGTTGAGGAGTTTGGACTTCGTTTTCTAGGCAGTGGGAATCTGTTAAGAGTATTTTAAGTAGAGGAAGTACTTGATCAGATTTAAAATTTTAGAAAGATAATTAGTTGCCGACTGGAAAACCGATTAGAAAAGAAAGAGATTAAGAGCAGTAATACAAATGAGGGTCTAGACTAGGTTAATGGCAATGCTTTTTTTAAGTGAGTAGATGAACTGGGGATTTAGCAGCTGAATAATTAGGACTTGGTGATTGAATTTAGGAAAAAGAGAAGAGGATCCAGTAAAGCATGGTGCCTGGTTACTGACTGGATTGGATGATTGTTTGGATGATTCATTGATTTCTAAAATTGGGAATACCAAAGCAAGAGTGTATTTTAATGAGAAGATGGTGATTTAGTTTTGGACATCTGAATTGTAGGTGCCTCTCTGACATCTTAACAGATGACTGGTAGGCAGTTGGGTATGCTACTTTTCTGCTGTGAGACATCATTATCTCTTGGCTGGATTACTGCCTTCTCCCTGGGCTCCATGCTTTCACTCTCTTTCATGCTTATTATGTTTCAGCCAAACCAGTCTCCTTTTAATACAAACCTTATTCTCATTATAGGGCCTTTGCTCTAGGTACTTTCTCTTTCCAAGGTACCCTTCTACAAATGGCTGACCCTTCCGGTTGTTTACATTTTAGTTAAAATGTCAACTCTGCACAAAGTCATTCTTTAATCACTTCATCTAAAGTAGCCACCCCCTCAGTCAGTTAAGTGTCTGTCTTTGGCTCAGGTCATGACCCATGGTCCTGGAATCTAGCCCCGTGTGGGGCTCCCTGCTCAGCAGGGAATCTGTTTCTCCCTCTCCCTCTCCCTGTGCCCCCTGCCCACTTGTGCATGCATGTGCGTGCTCTCTCTTTCTCTCTCTGTCTAAAATAAATAAATAGAACCTTTAAAAAATAAAATAAAGCAGCCACCCAGTCTTTAATATTAGCCTAATTTTAATTCTCTTTGTAAGTAGCAGTTAATACTGATTGATATTTTCAACATTTCTTTTATTTATTTCTCATCTCCTACTTGTTTCCAAAGCCTAGCAGAAGCCTCAGTGCCTAGAGCAGTGGTTTGCACATAGTAGGGGTTTAATAAATACTTGTAAATGAGTGAATGCAGAGCTCTAACTTGGGGAGAGATTTAGGAGTAGTTATTAGCTATACCCAGGAGACAACTAAGTCATGAGTGTGTTTGAGACAGTACAGGAAGGGAGTTCAGAGTGAGGAGATAAGATCTTCTAGTACAAAAATCCCCAATAAATAAGGGACAGGTGGAAGAGGAGAAGCCTGCAAAGAATACTTAAGAAGGAGCAGCCTGGAGAGGTAGGAGAAAAACCAAGGAGAATATGGTGTCAGAAGAAGAGAGTGTTTGAGGAATAATAAACATTTCAAGACTACCTTTTCTTTAGTTGGATGTCTTTTACAGGGGAATATCTTATAGATTCCTCGAGAAACCTGTGCTTGTGTTTACAATTTCTGTTTTTCATCCTTTTCCCTACGCCCCATCTTCCCTTTGGGCTTACTGTGCAGTTTTAGCCAATTTGTTCTCTTTTCCTTGTGATGATGGAGAACTGCAAGGACGAATATTGATTGAGAGTTTGATATTAGAAGGTGAAGGGATGGAGAGTATAATGAGTCCCTCAGTTCCAGAAATAAGTATATTTATTGGAACATAGAAATGGGAAAAGAAACAAGTGATGAAATAATATAATTAAAGGTAAAATATGGTATTATACTCCTCTGAGGTGAACATAGACTCAGACAAAAGTACTTAATGTTGGTTCTGCTATACGAAATGCTTGAAATGGAAATCCATGACCCAGTTTCTTTTTTCTCCACTGACTGAAATCAAAATGTTTATTTTCTTATATTAGAAATATATTGTTTATTGGTGGTTTTATTTTGGGCTCAATTTTCCAGAATTTGCTTAGGCCAAATTAGAACTTGTTAGCCATTAGATAGACATCAAGTAATTGCTTGATTGAAAGATAATTTGTATATTTAAGGATTTGAGATTGACTTTTGAATAATTCAAATCACATGGTAAAGTCAGGAACAGCTCATTAAGAGGCAAAGACTTGCTAAGGAATCTTTAAATTTTTAAGGAGCATTCAGATGTTTTAAATTTTAGTAAAATTAGTTTTAATTTTGCTAATGACAGCAGATGTGTGGCAAACAGCCAGGGGTTGAGCTTTAAACAAGTGTCTAGAGATATTCATGGATAGAATGTCTAGTTATTTATTGAAATCATAAAGATTCTACCCCAGTGATACAGTATAAGCTTATTAAGATGTTGGTGGGCAAAATAAGTATTCATACATGTGTTTGAACCATTTACTAACATTTCTCATTTATGATTCTTAGCACTATATTATTAGTATCATCTAGACAGTTTGTAGTAAGAAAAATATCCAGAAATATCAGTCTTAGAGCAACTCATTTCATGTGATGTGGTTGAATTATTTTGATCATTGTGGAAAAGAGGGTTGTCTCTGAAACTTTCGACAACAGATTTTAGTTGTTCAGATACTAGGTGAGTGTTGAAAGCTTTTCCTTCACTTTTGTCTACCCTACTCTCTCTTCCTCAAAACAAAATTTTAAGTAATTGATATATAGATTTTATAAAGATGCTTTAGAATTTACAAATAAATAAAAATAAAAAATAAAATCATATTATTGAACTGTTCAATGTCAGATGTTACAAGCTGTAGTTATTAGTGTGTTTTAAATTTATTTTTTTATTTTTTAAGTAATCTCTACACCCAGCATGGGGCTTGAACTCACAACCCGGACATCAAGAGTTGTATGCTGTACCGACTGAGACAGCCAGGCACCCCTATATACGAGTGTTTTTAAACCTATCTTTAATTTACCGATATACTATCATAACCTACTTAGGATTTGATGGATAATTAAAGCCTTTTGGATTTTGTGTATATGTTTTAGTTATCAAAACATAATATACCATGTTAAGTCATTTCTCCAGTGGCTTTCACTAAAAAAACCCTAAGAATATACTAAAAATAAGATGTAAGATTTTTGCTTTTATTTTTTTTATTTTTGAAGATTTTATTTATTTATTTTTGCAAGAGAGAGAGAGAGGAGCAGAGGGAGAAGCAGAGTCTCTGCTGAGCAGGGAGCCCGATGCTGGACTTGATCCCAGGACACTGGGATCATGACCTGAGCCGAAGGCAGACACTTAACCGACTGAGCCACCCAGGCACCCTTTGCTTTTGTAAAAGAGAGTTTTGCCTTTGTTAGTGCCTAGTCTGTTGGCATTTAATTTATCCTTAAAACTCTTGAAGGAAGGTAAATCAGTGGCTTAGGCAGAAATTCTGATCAAGATGGCATTGTGAATAGATGCTTTGAGGTATCTTTTCTACTTCTCCTTGGAGTGATAGATAAAATATAGAAAGAGAAAACTGAAAAAACAACTGGACTGCAAAAAAGATGTGCTTGTACAAAAAAAAGAGTGTAACAGAAGGTACTGGACTCTAGTCTGTAATCAGGCATGGCAACCAGGGGTTTGGTTTGGTTAGGGTGCTACATGCATAGCCAGGTGCTGGAGTCAGACTCACTGTTTGAACTGACACACACACTCTCATATAGGAGGCTGAACTAGCCTCTTCCATTTGTTATGTGAGGCTTTGTCTCGTAGGAGGCTGTAAAGTAGGGAGGCAAGAGGGAAAAACAGGACTTGGAACCTACTATTTGCTGCTTCGGAGACTGGATAGAAGGGTAGGAATTTCAAGCTGGCAGTAGGAAATCTGGTTCAAGGCAGAAGGATCAGATTGAGTTTTGAGCTAGAGCATGAGAAGGAGAGTGAAAGGATATGTCCTATTCAGAATAAGATTGTAAATTCCAAAATTTAAAAGTACAGGAAGGATCATATTGTAATATATAAATTTCAGATCAACACATTATACACCTTAAATTTATAAAAATCTTTTATAAAATCTTTTATATCAATAAAAAAATAAAAGTACGTGAAAAATCCTAGTTGTAAGAAAGCCAACAAATTCAAATGTGTATTAACTCTAGATGATATTAAAATAACAGCCTGAATTGCTTTAAAATAAGTTTAATATCCTCAAAAAAATAAATGAAGAACTCGTATTTTGAAATATGAACTGGCAGAGTAAAACCAGAACAAATACATCTGGAAAAGAGCCAACTAGAAATCTTAGAAATGAAACTGTAGTCACTAAAATAAAAATTTAATAGATTAGGGGTGCCTGGGTGGCACAGTTGGTTAAGTGTCTGACTCTTGGTTTTGGCTCAGGGCATGATCTTAGGGTCCTTGGTTTGAGCCCTGTGTTGGGCTTGGCGTGGAGTCTGCTTGAGATTCTCTCTCCCTCTTCCCCTACCCCTCCTGCTCGTTCTCACTCTCTAAAATAAATAAATAAATCTTTAAAAAAAAGTTTAATAGATTAAATAGTCATCATCTAGTAGAGGATTAGTAAATTGAAATTGACCCTCAATGTGCAGAGGAAAGCAAAAAGATTTAAAAAAAAAAAAGGAAAAGCATTTACGAGGCATGAAGCTCTAGCCTACATTTAGTAGGCCATTTCAGAGAGAACAGAGAAAAAAAGAATCTTCAGATCAAAAGTATACTTTGAATACTAAGCGGGATAAGTAAAAATAAATTCACAGATTTAGAAACAAAAACAAGAAACAGCCCAACTTAAAAGCTTCCAAAGAGAAAAGTGAAAATGCTATCCAGTTGTTGTTCTTTTGAAATAGACTTTTTATCTGCTACAATATGCAGAAAACATAAGGAGGAGTGATTTGGAGTAACATCCATGAAAGGGTAAAAGGAAAAATGAATGTTACTCTAGAATTTTACACTGGTCTAAATAACCAGTCTAGAGTGAAGGCAAAATAAAAATATTTCACATCTAAATAATATATTATATGTTAATAACAAAATTTAAAAAAGAAAAAAATATTTCACATCTAGAAAGATGAATGTCATTTACTATTAACCCACCCACATTAAAAAAGGAAACTTAAGTATGTATCTGTGTAAGATGCAGAGTAAACCCAGAGGGAAAAAAGCATTGGAGGGGCGCCTGGGTGGCTCAGTTAAGTGTCTGCCTTTGGCTCGGGTCATGATCCCAGGGTCCTGGGATGGAGCCCCATGTTGGGCTCCCTGCTTATCGGAGAGCATGCTTCTCTCTATCCCTCTGCTGCTCCTCCTGCTTGTGCTCTAAATAAATAAATAAATAAAATTAAAAAAAAAAAAAGAAAAACGTATTGTGATGTAAAAGAGACCATGAAGAGCAAGCAAGGGATAAAATGTGTGGGTAAAATTAACTATTGATAATAAAAACAAGAACAACCTTTTAAAATATTAAATGCAAAAATTTTAGTCAAGAGTAATAAGATCAAAGAAGCTTTCCGTGATTAAAGGTTTTTTTCTTGTTTAGAGGAGAGTTGATATACTGAATAACTTTACTGATGGTTAGAAAGATTTACAGGAAAGTATATTAAATTTTTAAGTGGAATCATTAAAACAAAAGAAATATAATCTTATAAATTTCACACCATCATAGGGGATGGGGTGGGAAGAAGATGTAGATAATTTTATCAATCTAACAGATGGCAAGAAAGGCAAAATAAAAATAAAAGCAAAAAAAAGGGGGAGGAATGGTAAACTGAACACGGACAGTAAAACGGCAGAAGTCCAAATGTACCACTACTCAAGTAGTCAGATTTCATGGTGCTGCATATCATTTAAGTACACTGATAATCTAAATATTTGGAAACACTTTTTATTACATGTTTTCAAAGACGTGTTCTGGATCCTCTACTATCTCAGCTGCTCAAGTTCTTTGCTCTTAACGATTATCCTCTTGATCTACTACACCAGCATTTTCTTCCTCTTCATCATTCTCATCTCTATGTAAAATCCAGTCAGTCCTTCCTTGATTTCATTCTCCTTTCTAGCTCCTGCTAAAAGTCCAAATACTGCTTTCATATCTCATCTCCCATTCTCACCTCAGCCTATTGCTTCTATCCCCATTCTTCCTGCTGAAACTGCTATTGTCAGAAGCTTACCAGTAACCTCCATGTTGCTAATCCAGTTTTTACTTCTGTCCTTACCCCTCCCCCTGCTGCCATGAAAAATACACAAATATCCACTCATATATCAAATGTTGTTTTAAACATAGAGACAATGTAGGAAATTGGTTAAGAGTATAGACTAATCAAAATGACTTCAGTTTCAATTCTGACTGTGCCTTCATGTTTAAAGTTCTAGCTGTGTGGCTTTGGGGAAGTTGAAAACTTTCCTATGCCTCAGTTTCCTCATCTGTAAGATGAAGATAATGTAGTACTTACCTCAGCAGCTTTGTTAGGATTAAATGAAATAAGGCACATAAAACTTGTAGTACAGTATGTGGCATATTTTAAATGCTTAGTAAATGTTAGCTGTTATTAATAAACTTAATGTATTTTATTGAGTGAGGATATAAATACAAGGGAAGTTTTTTTAAGGGTGAGATTTTTATTACAAAATATTTGATATATATGAAAGAATATATATAATATATATGTAAATTAGAAAACATAATAAAATCAATACCTGGGAATTTACCACCCAATCTAAGAGCCTTACTATATTTGATCACATTCTCCTCATATTCCCCTTCACCCTATGTATCCAAAGTGACTGTCCTGGTCAGTCCCCTCAGCCTCTGACACCAGAGTCAGACTCAGGATTGAGAATCATAGCTGAGCCCGACAGATACTATGTTACATCAGCCTTCATGCTTGCAGTTAATATCATTGCCAAAACACTCGTATTAAGGGGTGCCTGGGTGGCTCAGTTGGTTAAGCAACTGCCTTCGGCTCAGGTCATGATCCTGGAGTCCTGGGATCTAGTCCCACATCGGGCTCCTTGCTCAGCGGGGAGTCTGCTTCTCCCTCTGACCCTCTCTCTCTCAAATAAATAAATAAAATCTTAAAAAAAAAACAAAACACTCCACAGACAGGCTCTGATGATGAGGATGAATCGAGTGAACAAGCCTTTATTACATGAATGATGGAGTAAATGGATCATTTAATTGGATCCTTTATGATCATGCACATGTGAAGCCCCTTCTGCAGAAGAGACCCAAACCAGATTCGAGGTACTACTCAACTAGCATATTGGGACCAACATGTGACAGCCTTGATCACATTGTTGAGAGCTGTGATTTGCCCGAGATGCATGTGGGCGATTGGATGCTCTTTGAAAACGTGGGTGCTTACACTGTTGCTGCTGCTTCTACTTTGGATGGGTACCAGAGGCCAGCTGGGTACTATAAGATGTCGGTGCCAACATGGCAACTGCTGCAGCAAATCCAGAATGATGACTTCCAGCCCGAAGTAGAGGAATGGGACGTAAGCCCTCTGTCTGTGCCCTGTGCTTGGGAGAGTAGGATGAAGCATCCCCCTTGTGCTTCAGCTAGCACTCACGTGTAGGGGCCACTCCCGTAGCTGTTCACTTCGAGCTTAGCTTGAATTGTGGCATTGGGGGGACCATTTAACTTAATTACTGCTGGTCTTGAGAAGTCTTTGTAAGTAGAGTTGGCACGGATGCAACAATATGGAAGGCTAGGAGATGGGACCGGTTATCTGTGTTCCTATGGAAACTATTTGAATAATTATTTTTATAGGATTTTTATTCACTTCTCAAACATGCTACTAAAGAGTGCTCCTCAGCTGCTGAGCAAGTGTTTCTAGCTTGTACATTGGCAGAATGGGCCAAAAGCTTAGTGTTGTGACCTGTTTTAAAAATAAAGTATCTTGGGGTTCTTGGCTGCCTCAGTGAGTTGGGCATCCTACTCTTGGTTTTGGCTCAAGTCACGATCTCAGGGTCCTGGGGTCAAGCCCTGCGTTGGCCTCTGCACTCAGTGTGGAGTCTTCTTAGGATTCTTTCCCTCCTCCTCTTTCACCCCCTCTGCCCCTCTTCCTGATAAATCTTAAAAAGTATTTTGAGGGGCACCTGACTGGCTCAGTTGGTGGAGCCTGTGACTCTTAATTTCAGGGTTGTAAGTTTGAGCCCCATGTTGGGTATAGAGTTTACTTTAAAATCTATATTTAAAGAAAGTATCTTGAAATAAAAAACAAAAACAAAAACCAAAACCAAAGTGACTGTCCTGAATTTTGTGTCGATTTCTAAAAAAAGGAATAGATTTAGACATTTGTATGTATCTCTAATTGTTTAGCTTGTTTTTATACTTTATTGTGTGATAACTTATTGTGTGTATGCTTTTGTGATTTACTTTTTTCATTAAATTTTGCTAAGATTTATACTAACAGTATATGTGTCTGGTTCATTAATTTTCGTGGAGATAATTAGAGTACATACTTTCGAGGGTTGTGTGAATTAAATGAGTTGATAAATGTAAATAAATAGCGGTTGTCACATAGTAAAGGCTCAAAGAAAGATAACTATTATTATATTTATTATATTTATTCGCTACTGTATGAAATCAATGACTATAACATGGTATATCTGTCTTTTCTCATGCTTATGGACATTTGGGTTTCCAGTGTGAAGCAACAGAACAGTGTGGCTCTGAAACACTCATATACTTTTCTCCTTGTACTCTTGTGCAAGTTTCTATTAAGGCAAACATATTGCCTTAGAAGTGCAGTTTGCTAGGTCATAAGTTATGCTTGTGTTCAACTATATCGATAATGGCAGCTTGTTTAGCAAGGTAATTGTGCCTGTTTATATTTCCACCAGCAGTGTATGAATTCCCATTGCTCCGTATCCTTACCAACATTAGATATTGATATATTTTTTCATTTTTTCTAATCTGATGGTTGTAAAATGTAAAGGGTCCTGGGATCGAGCCCTGCATCGGGCTCCTTGCTTTGTGGGAAGCCTGCTTCTCCCTCTCCCACTCCGTCTACTTGTGTTCCCTCTCACTGTGTCTCTCTCTGTCAAATAAATAAATAAAAATCTTAAAAAAAGAGAGAGAAATATATTCTCCCAAGTTGAGGCTTTTCTTTCTTTCTTTCTTTTTTTTTAAGGATCTTTTGATGGGCAGAAGTTTTGATTTAGCAGAATATACCCATTTTTTCTTGTTTGAGAAATCTCTCTATCATAAAAATATTCTCTGTCGTTGTCTGTTAGACATGTAAATGCCTTAACACGTAAGTCCTTAATCTACCTGAAATTGTCTGTGTATGGGGTGAGGTATATTTAATTTTTAACTTTTGTTTATTTATTCATTTATTTTGGGGGGAGAGAGTTATATAGTTGTCCCAGTAGCAACTCAATAGTCATTCTTTCCTCATTGAATAATATCTCTAGAATATTTTTTTTTTTTAAGATTTTATTTATTTATTTGAGAGAGAGCAGAAGCAGGGGAAGGAGCAGAGGGAGAGGGAGAAGGACAAGCAGACTCCTGCTGAGCAGGAAGCCCGACACAGGTCTCTATCCCGGGACCCTGAGATCATGACCTGAGACAAAGTCAGATGCTTAATCGACTGAGCCACCCAGGCGCCCCTCTAGAGTAGTTTTGAGTAAAAGAATTTATAGTGTGTGTCCTCGTTTTGTTCCTTATTTTAAAGAAATGCATCTAAATTTTCACCATTGAGTATGTTTTAGAGGTTTGTTTTATTTTTTAAGAAAATTCCTTTTTGTGTTAATTTTCAAAAAAGGCTTGAAACTTGCATGGGTGTTGAATTTTAGTGAATGCTTTTTCATTAGCTCCTGAAATGATTCTATGGCTTTTGTCCTTTAGTCTGTTAATGATGAGGGGCATTAATGGTTTTACTAATGTTTGACTACTCTTGAATTCCTAGGATAAATCCAACTTGGTCTATCATATGCTATCTTTTTTACACATTGCCAGATCGTTAGCTAATATTAAGTTTATAGGTTTGTATGAAAGCAACTACTTATTGTTACTTTTTTAATAAACCTTATAGCAGAAAATATAGGTGCTGAACTGAAAGCTCCACTTAAGCAAGAACCTCTCCAAGTAAGAGGTAAATATATTTTATTCTATTTTTTATTATAATGGTGTTTTGAATTAAATATACAAAATTAGTTTATATAGAGCTCTGTATAATTATATTATTCTGAGTGTACAGTCCATTTTTACTTTTCTTTAAATATACCAGCCATAAAGATTTATTCTCCTGCTTATAAGCTAATTTTCTACTGAAGTTCACTTTGCATTTTGGTTATAAATTTTGTGGTAATTGTTTTTTCAAAAGCCCAAGGAAGGCAGTAATGGCAAATAAAAGACATCAATTACTTTATCATTTTTAGAAAAGTAATGTGATTAAAGAGACCAGTACCTTTCAGTTACAGCATGTTCAAATCCAGATAGAGTTTGGACGTTCTTGTCCAACTTTATTTTTAGGAATAACTGAGTGACAAAGGCATTCTTGTTAGCAGCTCTGCCCTTTGTAATGAGCTATGGCTCCTGTCTCCAAAGCATGTTTGACAGGGGCAGTAACTCTGTGACTAGAAGCACCATGGCTTTGGCATCAGACGAAAGTGGACTCAATTTGTGGCTCCAGCATGTACTAGCTATATGGCCTTGGGCATTTTCCCTGAGCCATAGTTGTTCTCCCCTATCAGATTGTGCTAAAAATGGGATTTCTTTCCTAGGATAACCTTGAAGATGGTCCATAGTATATAGTTACAGCTAAGAATAATGAACATGATAGCAGTCATCATCGTCAATAATCTGGGCCAGGACAGGCCAATAGGGATTTCTATATACTTTGAAGAAATCTTTAAAAAGTAATTTAAAAAAAAAACCACTCATCTTTTAAAAGAAATTAGTAATTCTTTGCTCCAGAGGAGCTCATCTGGATAGAGAATTTTAGGATTATTAGAGTAAGGCAGTTTAGAGACTTGAAACTCATGGAAAAAGAAACCTGAACTTCCTTAGATGTATTTTTTTCAAATCAAGTTTTGATTTTTATACTGAACTTTATGTTTGAAATGTTATTATTATTTGTACATTTGATTTTAAGAGTTAATGTGTTATTTTAAGTCTTTTTTACCTCTGTAGTGATGAATCATTTTAGTCTTAATTTGCTCTTTCCACTTCAAAATACAACGGAAAACTCATTAATTAATATCTGAGAATAGAATATGAAGTGACAGGGTGACAGTTTGAAACAGAACACATGACTTTCTATTGTTTTGCCCCTGCTCTTCAGATATTTGCTTATTTTATTTATCTATGTCATACGACCAAAAGTCTCACTTTATAATGATTTATAAATATGGACCTATATTGAGTGTAATTTTTAATTCACAGACTATAATTGATGCCAAATTGGTATTTTGTTATTGATATCTCTGGGTTTTTTTTAATAAACAATTTGATACTTGGTAATAGGGAAACAATTTAATAGAAGGCAGTATTTTACCTATAATCTGTAATAAACTTCCTATAATTTTTAACTGATAAAAATATTTATGTTTTACTTCAGCTTTCTTATGGACTGTGTGAAATAGCCCAGCAGCTTTCAGGCTTTTTTGACTGCAACTCCCATAAGAAATACTAATGACCTACTATGTACATACATTATTGTATATAACTGAAACAAAAGTTTTCACAAAAAGTACTTATTCACTGTATGTGGTACTCTTTGATCACTTTCTATTTTCATTTTTTATGAAATGCTGGTTTCACCCTACAGTTTGAAAAACATTCAATGAGCATATAATTTTTTTATTGAAACTTCATTTTCATTTAGACCCTAGACAATTTATTATTACTATTTTTAGGCCCTAGACAATTTATATTGTATTGGTACAATTTAAACAGACCAGGAATACCTCTACAGGGTGTCCATTAGACAAAGGATTGACATTTTGGCATCAGTTACAGATGACTATGGAGGTAAAATCTAGATGGCGACAAATGGAATTCTGTCCTGTTCTGCACTTGGGAGACTCTCTTCTTCTGATGCCGTTGAGTGCATCAGGAAAAACATCAATTTTCTATGAAATTCATTAGTGAACCCCCTAAGTATCAGCATATGTTCATCTTCTAATGTGATTTCTAGTGTGCATATTTTTTATGTTTTTTTATATTTTTGAATTTAGTCAAAGCAGTCCTTAAGAAGAGGGAATATGGACCAAAGTACACTCAGAATAATTTCATCACTGGAGTCAGAGCAATAAATGAGTTCTGCCTTAAATCCAGGTACAGCAGTTGGTTTTTTTTAATGTGGTAGTTCTAGCTAATCTAAATAACCATTTATTTCTTAGAATGTGTTACTTGCTACTGTCCATGTGAAAACTTTCCCATGACTCCTTCCTAAATTGAAGAACTATTTGTTCAGTTTAAAAAATGTTAAAATTGTTAGCTTATTAAACTGAATTCTGCTTCAGTGTGAGCAATTGCAGTCTTTCGTGGTATCTTAAACTCAAAAAAGCAGGTTCTTCAAAATGTCTGTATCACACAAGAACCTTAGGAGTTTTATTACTATGTTAATATGTGGCAGATAAGATATCTTATCAATAAGATATTTGAATATTTGTATGTTTAACTTTTTAAAGTTACGGGTTTATTTGGCTAGCAGAGTTGAGTAATTAATTTAGTTACATTTATGTTCACACTCCAACTCTGTTGAGCATAAATTATTTTTGTTTTCTGGTATCTTTTTGTTATTAATTTTCTTGTAATCATAGAGATTTGTTGAGATATTTGTCACAAATTAAAAATTTCCCCTTCCTTTCTGTGTTTACCTAAGAAAGTCATATTACATAGAAAATTTCTTGGCAATTTCGTCATCAGATTTAGCCTTTTTTTTCCCTTTCCCTCCTGGTCACATCCTCTATTGTATATTATCAAGAAATAAGAATTCTTATAATCAGTTTTATAACTTTCACAACTATTAACAACCAGTTGTGACATTGATGTAAAACAATGTCCTGTTTCACATGGAGTATTTCATGTAGTTCTCACAAAAATTTTGTGAATTAAGTAGATTAGGTATTGCTGTCTCCACATTGTAGGCCAGGAAACATAGTAAAGATGTTAGTGATGACCCAGCTCATTTACTGAGTCAGCATCAGGGGGTTAGAATACATATCTTTCATATCTTTGATACCTTGTCCAAACTTTTTACTAATATGTGATGGTTGGTTGTTGACTTATTGTATTGTATTGTATTTATTTTAAAGATTTTATTTTTAAGTTATCTCCATACCCAGTGTGGGGCTCAAACCCACAATCCCGAGATCAAGAGTCACATGCTCCACTGACTGAGCCAGCCAGGTACCCTATAAACTCCCAAGTTTAAGTTTTTGGAACTTATACCAGCTTTTTATTTATAAGCCTTTTCATAACTCTTATAAAATTTCCATAGGAAGTACAATGATCAAATTTAGAATGACTGTTGAGCAGTGACTTGATGAATACATAAACCTTTCAGAATTCAAGAGAATGGAAAATAAATAACATAGAATTGACAGATACTCTTTATGACTTGATACCTATAAACAGTATTACCATTTAGTATCACCATTTAGTATTAATCTGGATATAAACAAGTATGACTATAATTATAATTTTAAATTTAAATTCTTAAGTAGGGGATGGTACTCTGATCCATGTTTTTTCCACTTTTTTTTCATACATCAGACATTGCAGTGGGGTGTCCATAGCAGATAAATACAAACACTGATGAAGGAGTTGAATCTCTGCATATTATGTAATACATATTATGTATTTTTAGTGAGCATCAAGAATAATTGTTATTTTTTCATTGTCTCTAGACCAATTTTTGTGTATAAAATGAAATGCCATCTTTAAACTGATCTTTCAAGCCTTAAACTGATCTGTATAGCCTTTAAAGGTCAGGATCTAGGTAGTGGCTTTTATCTACCCCTAATAATCCTTCTAAGAAAAGAACAAAAACTGTATGAACCTTTTCTGAATAAATTCAGCATGTTTTCTTTCTTCAGTGATCTAGAACAACTTCGAAAAATCAGACAACGAAGTCCTCATGAAGATACCGAGTCCTTTACTGTATACCTGAGATCAGATGTGGAAGCAAAGTAAGAACATACTTCTTTTAGAATAAATGTACAAGCCAAATTTTGGATTAATAAAAACCCATATTAGATAGAGGTTTTTAAATGATATAATTTAAAAGCAGAGTATTTTCATCTTTGCAAACTTGTCTGCGAATTACTAGTATGTACTAGTTAACTAAAACTATGTGATAATTTATAAGAAAATTTGCTGTTGAATTTACTTGCTGTTTAGATTTAATTTAGAAAAATTTCTTGACTGCTTTATATTTTTCCTAAAGGACCTTAGGCTTTGTTGTAAGATTCTCCTGTAGTTACAGTTCATCTCAATTTAAATATGATTACAATAAAGTCATTAAAATTGTCCATTGTTAATGGCCATGTGTGTATGCACAGATCTTTGGAAGTTTGGGGAAGCCCTGAGGCTCTTGCCAGAGAGAAAAAACTGCGTAAGGAAGCAGAAATAGAATACAGAGAAAGTAAGTATATTCAATTTAAATTGGAGTTAATTGAAAAGTAACTTGTAGGTAAAACTTGGGCCTTTAATAATTACACTCCCTAGTAGTTGCATGCCTCTTGGCTTTGGCTCTGTTGGTTCTAGCAAATACCAGTTGCCACTTTGGGATTCAGTTACTTTTTAAAAACAGTATCAGGACGCCTGAGTGGCTTCGGCTCAGGTCATGATCTCAGGGTCCTGGGATCAAGTCCTGGAGCCTGCTTCTCCCTCTGCCTGCCACTCCCCCTGCTTGTGGGCGTGTGCACTTGCTCTCTCACAAATAAAATCTTAAAAAAATATATAAAAATAAAAACAGTATCTATTTTTTTTGGTTTTCTCCTCCATAGCTCTTTAAATAGGAAACAAAGCTGGTTGGTGGTTTATTAAAAGATATATGAATATTATAATTTATGGTCTGATTTGAAGATTATACTTGTTCTAAAAGTAGTAGTGCTTTCTTACAGAAAAGTCTGTTAATTCAGTTTCCCCATTTCTACTTTACTTTTTTTTTTTTTAAAGATTTATTCCAGAGAGAGTCGCATGAGTCGGGGGAGGGGCAGAGGGAAAGGGAGAGAGAGAGAAGCAGACTCCCTGCTGAACGCAGAGATGCCAGGCTGATCTGTGACCCATGAGATCATGACCTGAGCTGAAACCAAAACTTGGATGCCTAACTGACTGAGCCATCCAGGTGCTCCCCGCCCCCATTTCTACCTTAAATAATTCATTCAGCAGATACTTACCAAACATTTACTGTGAACCAGAAGCTGTGCTTGATGCTTGAGATTTAGTTGCGAATAAGACTTTCAGGGCATTTAACAATCCAATAGTTGAGTGACAAAGCCACCTTTATAGAATTAGGATTCAGGATTATGTGAAATATAATTTAGATAATTCTGTGATTTATATATATTTATGTATTCACTAATGACAAAAGTGATGCACCCTTGTGATTTAAAAAAGAATACAAAAATATAAAGAATAAAAAGTCTCCTTTCATTCTCTCTAGTTACCATCTCATTTTACTTCCTATAGATAACTGTTGCTGGCAGTTTGGGATGCATCTATCCAGAATATTTCTGATGCATTTTCAAATTTATATACATACATTTTTTTCACTTAAACATAAATGGGGTGACACTATTCCTATTGTTTTGCATCTTGTTCTTTATACTTACCAGTGTAACCATAAACATATTTCCATGTCTACATATAGAAATCTACCTCTCACTCATTCTTTTTTAACAACTGCATAGTATTCCATTGTATGGATGTAATAAGCTTTATGTTCTCCAATTTTTTTTTACCTTTACAAAGAACACATTAGTGAATGTCATATTTCTTAAATATACAATAATATATTATGCTCTTATTACAAATACATGGGATAAAATGCTAGTAGTATTTCAGGGTCAAAGGACATGGGCATTTTAAAATTTGGTAGAATATTCTCCAAAGGAATATAGTGCCAGTTTACATTTACACTTATAGTGTATGAGGGTGACTATTTCCTCATGCCCTTGACAATGCTGGATATTGCCATTGTTTTAACTTTCTTGTGTATTTGATGGGCAACAGATGGTATCTTTAATTTTGAGTTTCTCTAAATTAAGATGGTGAGACCTCTATCTGAGACCAAATCCTTATCCTATCTTTACCCTAACTGCCCACAGAATGGATCGTGTTCCCCTTATGTTGAGGTGACCGCTTATTTTCTCTCCTGCCTCCTTGAAGGAAAAAAAGAAAATTATGTGTTTGCCACTGATTTAGCCATATGAAACAAACTCCCATCTCATCACCCTTTGCTGGGTCCGAAGCTGCTGTCTCTAAAGTGTGATCTCGTGCTTTGTATCAGTTAGTGCTGGAGAAATCTTGAATAGATTATGTACAAAACTGTTTTTAAATTTTATATTATTTTGAAACTTTGCTTCTTTAAGGGTTGGGGCACATTGGCCACCCTGTCTGGCTGAGAACTCTCTACAGTCTGTGGGCTGACAGTGTGCTGATCTTTTAAAGTTTCCTTCCCTCCCCAATTCCCCTTTTTGGTGAGGTTTCTGTGAGGCCTGTTAGGTGTGCATCCTGCAGCTTATTGGCTTAGAATGCACTCTCCTTTGGTGTGCTCTCTGGGGGCCGATTGGGAGAGAGAAACCAATAGTGCAAACTGTTTTGATACTGAAAATTGACAAGTGTCTTTTTGAAATAAAGAACCAGTCCCTCAAAAAAAAAAATTTTTTTTTTGAGTTTCTCTGATATTACTGAGGTTGGTTATCTTTTAATATGTTTATTTGTTTTTCTTAATTCTTCTGTGATAATTTTTATACCCTTTACTCATCTTCTATTACATTGTGTGTCTTCTTAAATTGATTTTCATGAGTTTTTGATAGATTTTAATTCTTAATTGTGTATGTTCTGAATATTTTCTTTTTTTTTTTTGAGTTACCTACTTTTTATTTATTTTTTAAATTTTATCTTTGTTTCAAGTTTTTATTTAAATTCCAGTTAGTTGACATATAGTGTAATATTGGTTTCAGGAGTAGAATTTAGTGACTCATCACTTACATATAACACCAAGTGCTCATCACAAGTGTCCTCCTTAATACCCATCACCCATTTAGCCCATCCTGTGCCCACCTCCCCTCCATCAGCCCTCAATTTGTTCTCTATAGTTAAGAGTCTCTTATAGTTTGCCTCCCTTTCTTTTTTTTTTTTTGTTGTTGTTCCCTTCCCCCATGTTCATCTGTTTTGTTTCTTAAATTCCACGTATGAGTGAAATCATATAGTATTTGTTTTTCTTTGACTGACTTATTTTGCTTAGCATAATACTCTGGCTCCATCCACGTCGTTGCAAATGGCAAGATTTCATTCTTTTTGATGGATGAGTAATACTCCATTGTATATATATACACCACATTTTCTTTATCCATTCATCAGTCGATGGACATTTGGGCTCTTTCCATAATTTGGCTATTGTTGAGAGTGCTGCTGTAAACAATGGGGTGCGTATGCTTCTTTGAATCAGTATTTTTGTACCCTTTGGGTAAATACCTAGTAGTACAATTGCTGGGTGGTAGGGTAGCTCTATTTTTAACTTTTTGAGGAACCTCTGTACTGTTTTCCAGAGTGGCTGCACCAGTTTGCATTTCCCCCAGCAGTGTAAGAGGGTTCCCCTCTCTCCGCATTCTCACCATCTGTTGTTTCCTGGGTTGTTAATTTTAGCCATTAGTGTGAGGTGGTATCTCATGGTGGTTTTGATTTGTATTTCCCTGATGATCAGTGATGTTGAGCATCTTTTCAGGGTCTGTTGGCTATCTGTATGTCTTATTTGGGAAAATGTCAATCCCACTTTTTACCTGGATTATTTGTTTTTTGGGGTGTTGAGTTTGATAAGTTCTTTATAGATTTTGGATATTAACCCTTTATTGGATATGTCATTTGCAAATATCTTCTGCCATTCTGTAGGTTACCTTTTAGTTTTGTTGTTTCCTTAGCTGTGCAGAAGCTTTTTATCTTGATGAAGTCCCAGTAGTTCATTTTTGCTTTTGTTTTCCTTGCCTCTGGAGACATGTCTAGTAAGAAGTTGCCATGGCTGAGGTCAAAGAGTTTGCTGCCTGTGTTCTCCTCTAGGATTTTGTTGGTTTCCTGCCTCACATTTAGATCTTTCATCCATTTTGAATTTATTTTTGTGTATGGTGTAAGAAAGTGGTCCAGTTTCATTCTGCATGTGGCTGTCCAGTTTTCCCAACACCAATGGGTTGAAGAGATGGTCTTGTTTTCATTGATATTCTTTCCTGCTTTGTCAAAGATTAGTTTTTGTTTTTGTTTTTTTTTAAGATTTTACTTATTTTTCGACAGAGAGAGAGATAGCGAGAGAGGGAACACAAGCAGGGGGAGTGGGAGAGGGAGAAGCAGGCTTCCTGTGGAGCAGGGAGCCTGACGCGGGGCTCGATCCCAGGACCCTGGGAGCTTGACCGGAGCCAAAGGCAGACACTTAATGACTGAGCCACCCAGGCACCCCTCAAAGATTAGTTGACCATATCGTTGTGGACCCATTTCTGGGTTTTCTATTCTGTTTCATTGATCTATGTGTCTGTTTTTGTGCCAGTACCATACTGTCTTGATGACTACAGCTTCGTAATATAGCATGAAGTCCGGAATTGTGATGCTTCCAGCTTTGCTTTTCAAGATCGCTTTGGCTATTTGGGGTCTTTGGTGGTTCCATACAAATTTTAGGATTGTTTGTTCTAGCTCTGTGAAAAATGCTGGTGGTATTTTGATAGGGGTTGCATTAAATGTGTAGATTGCTTTGGGTAGTATAGACATTTTAACAATGTTTGTTCTTCCAATCCATGAACATGGAATGTTTTTCCATTTCTCTGTGTCCTCTTCAATTTCTTTCATAAATATTCTATAGTTTTCAGAGTACAGATCTTTTACCTCTTTGGTTAGGTTTATTCTTAGGTATCTTATGGTTTTTGGTGCAATTGTAAATGGAATCAATTCCTTGATTTCTCTTTCTGCTGCTTTATTTTTGGTGTATAGAAATGCAACAGATTTCTGTATGTTGATTTTGTATCCTGTGACTTTGCTGAGTTTGTGTATCAGTTCTAGCAATATTTTGGTGGAGTCTTTTGGGTTTTCTACATAGAGTATCATGTTATTTGTGAATTGTGAAAATTTGACTTCTTCCTTACTGATTTGGATGCCTTTTATTTCCTTTTTTTTTTTTTCTAGTGAGGGAGAGAGTGGGGCAGGGAAGAGGGAGTGGGGGAGAGAGAGAGAGAGAGAGAGAGAGATTCCTAAGCAGATTCCACACCCAGCATGGAGCCCAATGTGAGGCTCAATGTCATAACCCTGAGATCATGACCTGAGCCAAAACCAAGAGTCGGATGCTTAACCGACTGAGCCACCTGGGCGCCCCAGGATGCCTTTCATTTCTTTTTGTTGTATGGTTGCTGAGGCTAGGACTTCCAGTACGATGTTTAACAATGGTGAGAGTGGACATTCCTGTCTTGTTCCTGACTTAGAGGAAAAGCTCTCAGTTTTTCCCCATTGAGGATGATATTAGCTGTGGGTCTTTCATACATGACCTTTATGATGTTGAGATATGTTCCCACTGTCCCTACTTTGTTGCGGGTTTTTGTTCTGAATATTTTCTAATGTTCTTTCTTCACATTTTGTTTCATTCCCCCCCATCAGTGGGGATATTTCAAACTTAGAAGTACAGAGGAAAGTATAACAACCCCTCAAGAATCCAATTATCAACACATGGCCAATCTTGTTTTATCTATAGCTCCCTTACCCTCACTCTACTAAATTACTTTGAAACCAGTCCATTTCATCTTTAAATATTTCAGTCTATATCTCTAAAAAACAGGTATTTGTTTTAGTTTATATGATAGTGGTAGTTGAACTGTTTTAGAAAGTTCACTAAGCACTGCCTATAGTAATCTGTCGTCGGTCTTAATATCCTCTCAGTTGCACCTTGGTTGAAAATCTAGGATGGTTTTGGATAGTTTGAATTCAGGCAAAGAAAATGAGTGACCTTCTGCTGATTATTCCTTTTCTTGACAAAATTGAAAACATTTTGTCTCTTTCCAACTAATCCAGTCAGGAGGAGTAAGGAATATATTTGAGGTTCTAGTAGGCCTGCAATATAATATTAAGTCATCTGCATGTTGAGCAAGTGTAGATTTTTTTGCAGAATCCACATCCTTTAAATCATTAGTTTAGCATTTTGAAAGTAATAAAGAGAATCAGTGAATCCTGGTATCTGTGGGGTTTTGTCCTCTCAGAAGAAGCAAACAGTTGTTGATTGATTATCTTTATATTCACAGATATGCTAAAGAGAGCTGCAGTTAAATCCACAGGGGTGAAATATTTCAGTAAAAGAAATATATATTAGGGTCAGGTAGCTTCAGAATTTTGGTATCACTATTCAGTTAAAGGCTTCCATTGGGTTCTTTTAGGTAATAGAGATGCTAATACAGGATATGATCAAATGTTGTTCCGATAGGGCAGATTGCATTGGGGAATTTAGATGCTTGCGCTGCAGTTATAGTTCTGGTTACTTTGGGGAACAGATATAACGTGGCGGGATTAAAATAGAGATAGAGGTGCCAGTATCTGAGAAAAATGTACACATAGTTTTGTTTGACAGTCAGGCTTTATTTAGGAGAATCTGAATTTTTTAACTGTATTTCTAAATGCTGTATATTTCTAAAGCTTAAAGGTGACAGTATTACCTTCCCTTGATGAGTTGGTTAAATTTCTAAGTGGAAATTGAGAGACAATTATGGTCAGTAATATAGGAAGAAAAGGGGCAGAGAGAGTTTCTTGAGAGCATGGGAGTTCAGTATAAAGAGGGGGAGCAGTGAGATAGGAAGGTGATCAAGGAGAAGGGAAAGAGGGTGGAGGAGACATGCTAGGAAGGAAGGAACAAAATAGGCAAAGTAGTGGGGTTCAAATTGTCCCATTTTTGGCCAATGGAAGCACCTCAAGTTGGTTCTGAAGTCCCTTTGTCATAACCCTAGTATTGTAGCATCCTTGCTTTTAGGTACAATAAGATGTTTCAGGTTTATCTTGTATATGTCCTGCCCCAGACTGGGCATTACCCATCTCTGAAAGGAACCCCATTTCTTTTTAGTGGTAAATAAAATTGAGAGATTGTACTCGGGGTATTAGCATTAGGGGTACTTTTCTTTTTTTTTTTGAGAGAGAGAGAGAGGTGTGGAGGGGCAAAGGGAGAGGGAGAAAGAGAATCCCAAGCAGCCTCTATGCCCACCATGGAGCCTGATGCAGGGCTCGATCTCATCACCCCAAGATCATGACCTGAGCAGAAATCAAGAGTTGGATGCTTAACTGACTGAGCCATCCAGGTGCCCCAGGGGTACTCATTTTTAATAGGTTGGCATATTTTTAAGGTCTTTCCAGTGGACAGTAATAGGAAATACTTCATTTTTCTTAAGAGAGAAGATATACAGGCTATTCTGAAAAACTTAATTTTTTTTCTTTGTTGTGTTTTGTAACTCTTTTCTTACACTGAAAATCTTATTTCTTTCTTTTTTTTTTATTTGAGAGGCAGCAAGAGAGGGAACACAAGCAGGGGGAGTGGGAGAGGGAGAAGCAGGCTTCCCGCAGAGCAGGGAGCCCGATGCGGGGCTCGATCCCAGGACCCTGGGATCATGACCTGAGCCGAAGGCAGACGCTTAACGACTGAGCCACCCAGGAGTCCCTGAAAATCTTATTTCTTAATCCATTAGTATAATTAATTACAATTTTGGTTTATTCTTACAGTGTAGTTTCAAAATAGTAATACCAATATTATTGCCATCAGGATGATTTAAGTTTTCTTGACTTTTCTTTTTGTCTTTAGTATATATTCCACTAGGGATGTATAGTTATATTTCTTTGTTTTAAATTCACTTGAAATTTCTGTCTGCATGGATAAACCATAAAATAGATGTAAAATTAGATTCATTTGTTTATTTTGCTTTAGATTTTTAGAAATAATTTTGATTTTTATTTTATAATTTTATAAAATATTTACATGATTCCAAAGTCACATCTACCAGACAAAACCTTCAGAGAAATTTAGTTTCTATCCTTATCTTTTCTACCTTATTCCTCCTTCTCACATCAGTAACCATTTAAAAAATTAGTTTTGGAGTTATTTTTTCCATTAAAAAAATATATTATGAAATAGCATATATACTGGTATTAACCCTCCCCCCCCGGTCCCCTTTCATGAATAAAGTATACTTTCTGTCTTTTCTTTTTTTATTGACGTTATGTCCTGAGGACCATTCTATAGCAGTAAATAGAGACATTTCTTCATTCCTTTTATAATACTCCATTTTTGGGGGTACACCATAGTTTACTCAATCATTCCCCCCACAGGTTGTTTCCAGTCTTATGCTATTAAAATAATGATACCATGAATAGGCTGTACATACTTTAAAGGAAATATTTAAACACAATTTGAGAAAATAATAGAAATTTGTTTTTCTTGTATTTTTAAACCTTGAGCTAAAAAATGAAGACTTGGTTCTTTTATTAGGATTAAGTAACTCATATTTTTAGATAGTATTGAGAAGAAAGAGACCTTATATCAAAGTACCTTTCTCGTGCCTGGGTGGCTCAGTTGGTTAAGTGTCCAACTCTAGATTTCAGCTCAGGTCATGATCTCTGGGTTGTGAGATCAAGCCCCGCCTCAGGCTCTGCACTAGGCCTGGAGCCTGCTTAAGATTCTTTCTCTCCTTCTGCCCCTGCCTACCCCCACCCTCTAAAATAAATAAACAAATAAATATTTTATTTTTTTAAAGATTTATTTATTTGTTTTTTTGAGAGAGAGAGAGACAGCAAGAGAGGGAACACAAGCAGGGGGAGTGGGAGAGGGAGAAGCAGGCCTCCCGCAGAGCAGGGAGCCCGATGTGGGGCTGGATTCCAGGACCCTGGGATCATGACCTGAGGCGAAGGCAGACGCTTAAAGACTGAGCCACCCAGGCGCCCCAACAAATAAATATTTTAAAAAGTGCCTTTCTCTCATTGCAAATCTAGATTTCTCCCTGCCTTTTTTTTATTGTGTTAAAAAAACACAACAGAATTTATCATTTTAAGAGAATTGTTAAGTATATTCACATTGTTATGAAACAGATATTCAGAAAATTTTTTCCCAGAACTTTTTCATCATGTAAAACTGAAACTCTGTTACCCAGTGGTTCCCCTTTTCCCCTACCTATAGCCCTTGGTAACCAGTCTCCTACTTTCTGTTTCTATGAATTTGACTGCTATAGATATCTCATATAAATAGAATCATACAAAATTTGTCTTTTTAACTGCATTATCTCACATAGCTTAATGTCCTCAAGGTTCATCTGTGTGCCAGAATTTCCTTTTTAAGTTTGAATAATATTTCATTGTATGCATATACTGCATTTTGTTTATCCATGGACATTTTGGATGCTTTCACTTCTTGACTATTCTGAATAGTGGTGCTCTGAATATGGGTATGTAAATATTTCTTTGAGACCCTGCTTGCTTGCTTGCTTTTCTTTTTCTTTGTCTTTCTTTCTTTCCTTTTTTTTTTTTTTTGGTGTATACCTGCAAGTGGGATTACTAGATCATATGGTAGTGTTTAATTTTTTGAGGAACCCTCCATGTTGCTTTCCATGGCGGTTGCACCATTTTACAGTCCCACCAGTATACGGAAGGTTTTCAGTTTCTCCACATCCTCACCAACGCTTGTTATTTTCTGGGTTTGGTTTGGTTTGGTTTTGGGATAATGGCCATTCTGATGGGTGTGAGGTGATACCTCATTGTAGTTTTAATCTGCGTTTTTCCGATAGTAAGTTTGATATGAGCATCCTTTAATGTGCTTGTTGGCCATTTGTATATCATCTTTGGAGAAAGGTCTGTTCTAGTCCTTTGCCCACTTTTTATTTGAGTTGCAGATCCAGATTTTTTATAATAATCTGATATTTTTGCTGATAGCCAGTAGAACATATTTAACATACTCTCAAAGAGAATAATTGTGTTACCCTAAAATGTGACTAATAGAATATGTATGAGCTAAATGTATTTTGTAATTCTTTTCTTATAAAGGGCTATTTAGAAACCAAAAAATATTAAGAGAATATAGAGACTTCCTGGGAAACACCAAGGTAAGATTATCTTTCTGATAATATTACGTGTGTATATTTTGCACAGTGAAATTTTAGTATCAGTCCATTGTGAAATTTTAGCATGTCTGATCATAATTCAAGATTTTCTTGAGCACATTGTAACTTAACAAATTATATAGTCTGTTTGTCTCTGTTTGGTTTTCTTGAAATTAAAAAAAACTGGGACAACTTCTCTTTAAATTCATAACAGTGTTGGGGGGGGTGGGAGGGATGGGGTGGCTGGCTGATAGACATTGGGGAGGGTATGTGCTATGGTGAGTGCTGTGAATTGTGCAAGACTGTTGAATCACAGATCTGTACCTCTGAAACAAATAATGCAATATATGTTAAGAAAAGAAAAAGATAGCAGGAGGGGAAGAATGAAGGCGGGGGAATCGGAGGGGAAGACGAACCATGAGAGACGATGGACTCTGAAAAACAAACTGAGGGTTCTAGAGGGGAGGGGGGATGGGAGGATGGGTTAGCCTGGTGATGGGTATTAAAGAGGGCACGTTCTGCATGGAGCACTGGGTGTTATATGCAAACAATGAATCATGGAACACTACATCAAAAACTAATGATGTAATGTATGGTGATTAACATAACAATAACAAATTAAAAAAAATTCATAACAGTGTTATAAACCATAGGTGTATAGATAGAGGTAAGGGAGAAGACTTATTTTCTTAGGTTTTTAGCAAAATTCAGCTCTCATAAACACCTTTAATTTCCTTTGTCCTCTCTCCTACTTCTAACCCTGATTAAATATTCAAACTGCCACTTCTCTGCTTGTACTCAAAAAGTTTAGCCCTTGGAGGAGAAAATTACACAGCCATTCTGATTCTTTTTTTCATATTATATGAGTATATATAAAACCAGCAGACACGATGCTATTTGACAGTCTTACTGAACTTCCATAGTGCATTCAGTCTCTCTCTGAGATAGCTGTTGCATACTTTTCCTCTCTTCCCAAACTTCCTACAGCCTTACTCTTCAGCTGATGACCTTGCTTCATCTTTCACTGAAAAAAATAGATGTAATTGATAATAGTACCTCCCTTTCCATCACCAGATTTAATAACTTATCTACTTCCTATTAGAAGGAAATTAATATTGGGACTAGTATAGAAAGTTTACTTCTATTATCCTACCTCTTATTCTCTTCTGAATCCTCTTCATTTGGGCTTTCATCCCCACCACTCCACTGAATGGCTCTTATCAAAGTCACCAATACCTCCAACATACCAAGTAGTCATGTCCAGAGTCACCGTTGCATTTAAACCTAATTGGGAAGTATCTCCTGTCAAGAAGTGAATGTCCTATCTGGAGAAAAGGCTAGCTGTGCAAATTGTCTCCTTTCTTCTGAGTTACATTTGAGACCTTGCTCCCTTTTGGCAAAATTTAGGTTGGCAATGATGACAACTATAGTCATATTTTATTTGATGTTCTTTTCTTTTCCATTCATTATATTCAAAACTCCGTAATTTCCATTTCCCATTTGAATTTTATGTTTCTGGCATTCCATTGGTGGAGTCCTTGTCTGCCTCATGAGCCAACCTTTTCACTTTGGTGCCCTGGCAGCTGTGGAATAACTTAGGCTGGTGAGACCAGCCTCCTGGGAAGATCTGTTCCTAGGTGTTAGATCTGTTTCACATGGAGGATCATTGTCACCGGATGTTTGAGAGTAGCTGCTGACTTCTGAAATCAGTGTCACTAGAAGCCTTTTGAGGATTCATACTTGTCAACCTTGAAACATTCCAGGGTTTGAATGGAATTTCTTTTTTTTTTTTTTAAGATTTTATTTATTTATTTATTTATTAGAGTGAGCAAGAAAGAGAGAACATGATTAGGGGCAGAGGGAGAGGGAGAAGCAGACCCCCCTTCTGAGCAGGAGCCGGACGTGGGGCTCGATCCCAGGACCCTGAGATCATGACCTGAGCCGAAGGCAGATGCTTTTCACCGACTGAGCCACCCAGGCACCCCTAGAATTTGTTTCTATTACACTCTTTTTTTTGTAGTAATAGGATAACACTTTAATTCCCTCTACTGTTCCCATATTTCTGTAAGGAGCATTTACTCTTCTACTGAAGATGGCTGCTTTCCTTCTTTAAAATATATGGGGCTAGTCCTGTTAAATATTAAATATTTTTAAATTAAATATTACGTTCTTTACTTTTTTTTTTCTGATCCAGACACTTGTTTTTCTTTGATATTTTTCTATGTATTAGGGGAGCTCTAGTAGTGATATATATGAACTCACTATGTCCTGGGTCTGCCAAAAGCATTCTCTCGTCAGAACCATATCTAACTGTCTGATATCTAATTTCTCAATGTCCTTTTAATACATTTCTCCTTTAATACATTTCTACTTTCTTGTGCCTTTCCTTAGAATTCTAATTCTGAATTTATTTGTGATAGTCCTTTAGAGCATCAGAAGTACCTTTATCTCTACTTGCCGTTATAACCTTGAAGTGCAAGTAGTGCTTTGAGTATTTTACACTGATTTTGCTGGTAGTCCTTTTTGAAATATTGCCAAATTTTCTAATTTTGTTCCAATATTTTATTTTTATTTTTTTTAAGTTTGCAGACCCCTGAAGTATGATGTTCATGAAGCAGTTTTTTTTTTTTTTTTTAAGATTTTATTTATTTATTTGACAGAGAGAGACACAGTGAGAGAGGGAACACAAACATGGGGAGTGGGAGAGGGAGCAGCAGGCCTTCCGCTGAGGAGGGAGCACAATGCAGAGCTCGATCCCAGGACCCTGGAATCATGACCTGAGCCGAAGGCAGACACTTAACGACTAAGCCACCCAGGCACCCTGTTCCAATATTTAAAAAAAATTGTTTATTATTAAAAATTTCAAATATATACAAAAGTAGAAAAAATAAATATTTGATATACCCATCTTCCAGTTTCAGTAATTCCCAGCATATTGGCCATTCTGATTTCTAAGGGGTAGTTCTCCAATTGCTTTTATTAATGGGATTTAGGGGTGACTTTAACAGGATGCTTCCCAAGGGGGTTGTGAATCCTGGCTCCTTGTAGATCTCTTGCTTTTCCTTGGACTTTGTCACTATTTCTGATCTCATGAATACCAACATGTTTTCACCTTTTCTGTAATCATTTTTTATCAGCAATCTGTGCTTCATGAGTCTCTTTTTCCTTATAGTATTCTATTCTAATTTTAAAGATCTCATTTTCCTTCCTTATCTGTCTTACTTATCCCAAAAGTTCTCATACCTTTCTTCTAAAGAAAGATTTCTCATCTTCCACTTTAAACAACATCTTTTCATTTATCTCTGCATTTTTTTTTTACTGTTCCTAAAATAATTTTTTGGAGTTTTGTTTTTCTCTATTCAGCCAAAGGATACAGCACATTCTCATTATAATAAAACAGACATACTCTGGTTTTTATTAATCAATAAACAATAGAACTCAGAAATCTAGAGCCATGGTCAGAATTTGTAGTTTGCAAAACTAAGTTCAAGTAAAATCGTGGATAAGGTTTCTTCCTGCCTAATATCTTGTCTTAGTTCTGGGGGCAGTTCAAAACAGAATTTGGGGGCATCTAATTGCACATTGTTTGTCAAGAGCTGGCCTAACACTTAAAATCTAGAAGCTCCCTCTTGTGTTCTCTTGTCCACAGGGAATGTAGGAGGTGCTATTTAAAATCTTGGTCTGCAGACCTGACTGCAAAACACTATAATAGTGAGAAAAAATTTAAATAGGCACTTTTCTCCCCTAATTCCTGATACGGAATCTCACCTCAGCTTTCTTGGCAATACCCAACCAGGGTGTATCTATGGAATTCAAGTGTAAGCTGCAGCAAGCAGCCTGTCTTACAGCTCTCAGTGAGGGCTGTTTCTACTTCTTCAAGGCTATTGTCGTCTGTATGCAAGGGGACAAAACCGCCATAAGCTGTGGTGACTTACCAAGAAGTAACTCTTACATGTCATGACCCCAGTAACAACCTAAAATTTTACTCCTTATTTGTTTTCCTCATCTATTTCTCAGAGTTCCAAGCCAGTACATTAGATCTTAAAGACTCTTTTTTTTTTTTTAAAGATTTTATTTATTTATTTGAGAGAGAGAGAGAATGAGACAGAGAGAGCACATGAGAGGGGGGAGGGTCAGAGGGAGAAGCAGACTCCCTGCTGAGCAGGGAGCCCGATGCGGGACTCGATCCAGGGACTCCAGGATCATGACCTGAGCCGAAGGCAGTCGCTCAACCAACTGAGCCACCCAGGCGCCCAAGACTCTTTTGATTTAGACTTACCCAGTAAATTGTAGACAACTCTACCTGTCTTGCCCAAATATGGAGCCATGAAAGAACAGAAAAGAATCTGTACCAACTCCCAAAATAAAGGAGGGAGCTAATAAGCATGCCCAGCATTCTCTCCTAAATTTACCTCACTAAACTTAGTCAACCTCCAGAGGGCCACTGGGGAGGAGGGGAGGCCACCATTGCCGCGGGGCGGGGTGGGGGGGCAGGAATCTCTTCTCATGGAAATCTGAGAAGGAAGAAGTATTCAAGTGTCCACCACCAGTAGCAAGTATTCCTTTTCCTTGGAACACCTTGTTCTCTGGGAGCCCAAGATAGTCTTTCTCCTGGTTTTCCTTGTACTTCATTAATACCTCCACTTCCTTCATCTCTTCTGCAAAAAATCTCTGCTTATTTACTCAATCTCCAAATATTGGAGATTCATTATAGACCCTTTTATATTTCAAGCCCATTAGCAGGTCCAACTGGCATTTTCTCCAAGATAGATACCTAGTGTACTTGCTTCTCACCATGCCTCTTACTGAAACCTTAGTCTAAATCATCACCATCCTTTACCTGGAGTACCTTCCTAATTGTTCTCTCCACCTCTGCTTTTGTCCCCATAATTTATCCTCTACATTTTATTGAAAGATTTTATTTATTTTTATTTATTTGTCAGAGACAGAGAACACACAAGCAGGGGGAGCACCAGGCAGAGGGAGAAGCAGGCTCCCCGCTGAGCAGGGAGCCCGATACGGGACTCAATCCCAGGACCCGAGGATCACGACCTGAGCTGAAGGCACACGCTTAACTGACTGAGCCACCCAGGCATCCCTATTCTCTACATTTTAAACTATATCTTTGTAAAACCTAAATTTGACTATACCAAATACCTGCTTAAAATCATATGGTGACTTTTTGCCAGTAGAGTAAGAGTTATACTCCTTACCATAGTTTCCAAAATCCTGTGGAATGTGGTCCCTGCCTCCTTCTCTGTCCTCAACCCCTACCATTCCTTGCTTTCTATGCTCTTAGCCACACCAACCCAACCTTATTTTGTCCTTTCCATATACCCAACTTATTTCTGTTCCACAGTCTTTAAATGTGCTGTATGTATACTTTGCCTGAAACCATTCTTCCATATTTTTTCATGGTTGCTGCCTTCTCATCTTTGAACCTCTTTCCTACTCTAGCTAAAATAACCCTTTCCACATACACCCTCCCTCCATACATGATCCTCTCCGTTCTGTTTTATTTTGTTATGTTCATTATTATCTGATGTTATATTTTTGTTTATGGATTTATTTTCTATCTTCCTGGACTAGATTGTGAGATCAGTGAAGGCAGGACTCTTGTTTTGTTTACTGTCAGGTCCGAGCATCTAGAATTATGCCAAGCATGTAGTAGTTGCACAATAAATATTTCTTGAATAAATTGCATAAGGCAGAATTATATGAAGTACTTTAATAGAAAGGTAAAGTTCAATAATAAATGTGCAGCAGAGTGAGTATTTATTCTCTGTGACCGACCAAGGAAGGCTTTACATAGAAAAATGCCAGTTGGCCTAACATGGAATAGGATAAGTAAAAGCTGGATAAATTGTGGTAGAAGATGATGATAGCATTCCAGGGAGAGGAAAGAGCAGGAGAAAAAACGTAGAAAGTATACATTGAAGGAACAGCAAAACTACATTTAACTCAAGAAAAATAGTTTTCTTTACTTGGTTTGTTTCTTTTGGTCTGTTTTGGAATTAAACATATTATCACTTGAGGTCTTTGGTATTTAAAGAGCAGTAAGGAGTTAAATTAGAGAAGCAAACTTGGCTTTGGCCATTCCTTGTTTAAAAGTTAAGTTGCTCAGGAAATGGAAAAATTTTAGAATATATCGATTTTAGTTCAGTACATTTTTACCACTTTATCCCTAGTTTCTATGTAACCAACTCAGATCTTTTCTGGCAATAGGCAGGAGATTACTTACAAGGAAACAAACAATTAAGGTTTTGGAAAAGGACTCATAGGTACTCTCAATTTCTATCTTCTCACTTTTTAAAGTGGAGATTCTGGAGAAAAAAGCAAATAACTAAATCTAGTTGTTCAGAGGGTTTAATAGAGGACATATTTTCTGGTGTGTCAGATCACTTATAAGCATTAAACTGTTTCTCTGGGAAATTTTAAAGATTTTTTCTGTGTGTTTTTTTGTTTGTTTTTTTATAGCCACGGTCCAGAACGACATCAGTTTTTTTTAAAGGGCCAGGAAAAGTGGTGATGGTTGCCATTTGCATGTAAGTACCATTTAAAATAGAAATATATTATTTTTGGGACGCCTGGGTGGCTCAGACGATTAAGCGTCTGCCTTCGGCTCAGGTCATGATCCCAGGGTCCTGAGATCGAGCCCTATGTCGGGCTCCCTGCTGAGCAGGGAGCCTGCTTCTTCCTCTGCCTGCTGCTTCCCCTGTTTGTACGCTCACTCTCTCTGTCAAAAAAAAAAAAAAAGAAATATATTATTTTTAATGTGTATATCTATGAATGTAAAAATTTATTACTTGGTATTTAGGTAAAGGGTTATAAGTTCATGTTATTAGAAGGAAGTTGAATGAGGCTTTGTTAATATTGTCAGTAAAATGATGAGGGAAGAGTCCACATAGATATCCATGCTTGTGCTGGGTCTATTTTTGGAGTGGTTAGGATGTAAGAATAGTTGCTCTCTGAAAATTCTTTTATTTTCATTGGAGTTGAAAGAAGTCTTTTTTAAAAAGGTGAATTGGCTGAGATCATTTTTTGAGTAATTAAATCAACCTGGTCATAACTACTGAAGAATATCTATATTCTTGTTTTTCCCCATTTAACTTGGAGGAACATAATTGATATTTGTGCCTCTTCTTTTTCCTTCTGTCTTCTTGATTCCTATTGTTTTGTTATCTTTTTTCTCTTTTGCTGATTAATCTATTTTAGGATATTTAAAAGTATTAATTCCATAATTCATTAGTTTGTTTATTTCTAAAATATATACATATGACATGTCAGGAATTGTGGTAGGGTCTTGAAATACAAAGATACAATTCATAATTCTCATCTTTAAGGATTGGAGGGGCACTAGCCTGGAGAATGTCATGTACAGTAATGTAGAGAAGAGATGATGATGCACTAAACTGAGATAATGAAGGTAGGGATGGAAAGACATGTTTAGGTCCAAGAAGTTTTAGGAGGTATGGTCAAGGATGGGCCCAGGTTTCTGGTTTGGACAATTGGATAGATAATGGCATCATCATTGAGAGAAGGAGCACTTGAAGGAGGGGCAGGCTGGCAGCAAAGGAAATGATGAGTGTATTTTTGAGCTTGAGTGATCTGCCTGTAGGGCACCCAAGTGGAGTTGGTCAATGGCATTAATTCGTCTCTTCAGTAAAGTGAGGTTAGCAATTAAAACTTTCTTCATTGGAAGAATGTATGTAATATATGTAAACTGCTTAGTGTAATACCTAGTACATAACAGGTCCTTAATAAATACTAATATATGTTGGGTCTGAAGCTCACAAAGGAAAGCTGGATTAGGGATTTAGAGTTGAGGGTTATTAATATAGAGATGATAATTAAAGCCATAGGAGTAATTTTTTTTTTTTTTTTGAGATTTTATTTATTTATTTGACAGAGAAAGACACAGTGAGAGAGGGAACACAAGCAGGGGGAGTGGGAGAGGGAGAAGCAGGCTTTCCTGCTGAGCAGGGAGCCAGATGCGGGGCTACATCCCAGGACCCTGTGATCATGACCTGAGCCGAAGGCAGACACTTAACGACTGAGCCACCCAGGTGCCCCAAGCCACAGGAGTAATTAAGATCACCTGGAGAATGTGTATGAAGTGTGAGGAAGAAAAATCCCTCAGGAGGAAACCTTGAAGAATGCTAACATCTGTGAAATGGGTAGAGGAAAAGAGCCTGCAGAGGAGACTGAGGAAGAGAAAGGAGCAAGACAGAAAGGAAAGCAAATCAGGAACTAGGAGGAAAACCAGGGATATCATGGACGCCAAGGAAGACAGTCCTTTAAGAAAAAAGTGGCGTATGCTTCTGTGAGATTAAGGAAAATACTAAAATGTTTTCAGGAATTTAGTAGCACGAAACAGTTGTGGTATTGATAAGAATAATCTACTGAGGTATCTGAGGCATAAGCCATTGTTAAATGGACTGAAGACTTAGTGCAAAATGTGGAAAATGGATACAGCAAGAGGAGCTATAATTCTTTCAATGAAGTGGAAAAGAGGGGAAAGAGCTGGAAGGGGATGTATAGTTTCCTTATTTATACAATGAGGATATTAATATTTATATAATAATAGTGTTATAATAAAACATGGTAAGTGACTAAGTGTAGTGCCCGAGGTAAACTGTACCAGTCATTACTGTTGGAATCTGAACAGCTAGCTTCCTCAGAGCTAACCATGTTTATTTTTAGCATCTATTATCTTCTAGTATGACTCTGAGACTGCTTGGTCTAGATTTGTCTTCACCTCTGGCATCTGGCACCTTCACATCTGGCCTGCTTAAGTAAATAGACTTTGTGACATTAGTGTGCTGGACAATATCAAGTGTAGATCCTCTTTAACCTACCCTAAGACACTTAATTTCTTTTCTAACTTTACTTCATCCAAATATAAAACACACTCTTCTCATAAGTTCTCAAAATACACTTAAGTAATTTGTTTACACATATCATGTTTCTTCATTTGAATATTTAATGATATCATAATCTGTGTTTTTCAAATTTATTCTCTTATTACCTAAAATATAATAAATTCTTAAAGGCTAGAGATTCTTTTTAATTTACTTTGAACAGAATCTAGTATGGAGGTTTATATACTCAATTAAATAAGCTTTTGGTGGAAATTTTTATCAAAACCTATGCTAAATTGTTTTATCTTTCTCTCCTAGCAATGGATTAAACTGCTTCTTTAAATTTCTTGCCTGGATTTATACCGGTTCAGCAAGTATGTTCTCTGAAGCTATACACTCTTTATCTGATACTTGTAATCAGGTAAGGTGTAAAAGTTTTTTTCTTATTAATTTTAAAGTAAATTTTTTAAGGCTTTAGTCTAAAAGTTGACCTATTTAAAAAACAGATGATTCCTATAGTTGGCTTGAGGAATAAAATGAAAGTTTTTTTTACTTTTGATGATGAAGTACATAGAAATTTGATCATAGTATTTTATTTATTATTATTTTTTAAATCAAGGATCTTCTTTATTACTTTGGTTTTGAGAGAGAGAAAATGAGGTGAGTGGGTAGGGAGAGGGGCAGAGGGAGAACGAGAAACTCAAGCAGGCTCCACACCCATTATGGAGCCCAGTGCAGGGCTTGATCTCATAACCCTGAGATCATGACCTGAGCTGAAATCAAGAGTCAGATGCTTAACTGACTGAACCACCCAGGTGCCCCTGATCATATTTAAAGCACGTTGTTATGCTTTAAGAACTTACAACAGTGGAATATGAAGTATAACATTATCAGTAGTAAGTGTTGGGCAGAATCTTTTGTATAAGAGATTCTTATCATTAGGTAGAAATTTGGTCTCTGAATATGAATTCTTATGACTATAGGGGCCAATTAAGTTTTTTGAATAAAGCTATAAAATAATTGAGGTGCCTGGGTGGCTCAGTGGGTTCAGTTTCTGACTCTTGATTTTGGCTCAGGTTGTGATCTCAGGGTCATGGGATCGAGCCCCACATTGGGCTCCATGCTTAGTGTGGAGTCTGCTTGTCCCTCTCCCTCTGCTCCTCCTCTGTGCGCGCGCACACACACACACACACACTCTCTCGCTCAAATAAAGAAATAAAGTCTTAAAAAAAAAAGCTATAAAATAATCACAAGTGATTAATGAACTAAAATGATTTCACATTAGACTGTTTTTTTTTTCTTTAGATTTTATTTATTATAGAGAGATTGAGAGCATGAGCCGGGGGAGGGCCAGAGGGAGAAGGAGAGGGAGAATCTCAAACAGACTCTCTGCTGAGCATGGAGCCTGATGTGGGGCTTGATCTCACAATCTTGAGGTCATGACCTGAGCTGAAATCCAGAGTTGGACGCTTAACTGACTGAGCCACCCAAGTGCCCCTAAACTGGGATTTTTAATTCCTTTGCTTGAATGTACAAATGAAGAAAGATTTTTATAAAATTAAGAGCAAAAAACAAAACCCAAAGCCAGCAGAAGGAAGGAAATAATAAAGATTAGAGAAGAAATAAATGATATAGAAACTAGAAAAACAATAGATCAATGAAACCAGGATCTGATTCTTTCTTTTTTTTTTTTTAATGAGAGCACACATATTCCGTGTAAGCGATGGGGGAGAGTGGCAGAGGGAGAGAGAATTTTAAGCAGACTCCACCGTTATCATGGAGCCCCACATGGGACTCGATCTCACAACCCTGAGATCATGACCTGAGTCAAAGTCGAGAGTCAGATGCTTACCAGCTGAGCCACCCAGGCGCCCCTAGGAGCTGGTTCTTCGAAAAAAATCAGCAAAATTGATAAGCCTCTAGCTAGATTGATCAAGAAGAAAAGAAAAAGAACTCAAAAATCACAAATGAGAGAGAAATAACCAATACCACAGAAATGCAGAAGACGGTAAGAGAATATTATGAAAAGTTATGTGCCAACAAATTGGATAACCTAGATGAAATGGATAAATTAAACTACCAAAACTAAAGCAGGAAGAAAGAGAAAATTTGAACAGACTGATGACTAGCAAGGAAATTGAATCAGTAATCAAAAACTCCAGGGGTGCCTACGTGGCTCTGATGGTTAAGCATCTGTCTTTGGCTCAGGTCATGATCTCCAGGTCCTGGGATTGAGCCCCTCATCTGGCTCCCTGCTCAGCGGGGGAGTCTCCCTCTGTCTCTCCGCCCTGCTCATGCTCTCTCTCTCTCTCTCTCACATGAATAAATAAAATCTTTAAAAGAAAAAAAAAAAAAGCCTCCCAACAAATGAAAGTACAGGACCAGACGGCTTTGCAGATGATTTCTACCAAACATTTAAAGAAGAGTTAATACCTATTCTTCTGAAACTATCCCAGAAAAATAGAAGAAGGAGAACTTCCAAATCCATTCTATGAAGCCGACATTACCCTGATACCAAAACCAGGTAAAGATACCACCAAAAAGGAGAACTACAGGCCAAACCTCTGATGAACATAGATACAAAAATCCTCAACAAAATACTAGCAAACCAAATCCAACAATACATTAAAATAATCATTCACCACAGTCAAGTGGGATTTATTCCTGGGGTGCTAGGGTGGTTCAGTATTCCCAAATCAATCAATGTGATACATCACATCAATAAGAGAAAGGATAAGAACCATTTGATCCCTTGGGGGGATGGGTTGGCCTGGTGATGGGTATTAAAGAGGGCATATACTGCATGGAACACTGGGTGTTATATGTAAACAATGAATCGTGGAACGCTGCAAAAAATAAAAATAAAGGAACCATATGATCCTTTCAATAGATGGGGGAAAAGCACTTGATAAAGTACAACATCCATTCATAATAAAAACCCTCAACAAAGTAGGTTTAGAGGGAACATACGTCAACAAATAAAGGTCTTATATGAAAAACTCGCAGGGAACATCATAGTGAATGGGGGAAAACTGAGAGCTTTTCCCCTAAGGTCAGGAACAAGACAAGGATTTCCACTCTCACCACTTTTATTCAACATAGTACTGGAAGTTCTAGCCACAGCAACCAGACAACAGAAAGAAATAAAAGGCATCCAAATTGATAAGGAAGAAGTAAAACTGTCACTATTTGCAGATGACATACATGGTATATATAGAAAATCCTAAAGACTCCCCCAAGAAACTACTAGAACTGGTAAGTGAATTAAATAAAATCTTAGGATGCAAAATCACCATACAGAAATCCGTTGCATTTCTATATACTAATAATGAAGCAGCAGGAAGAGAAGTTAAGAAAACAATCACATTTACAATTGTATCAAAAATAATAAAGTCTGTAGGAATAAACTTAATCAAAGAGGTGGGAAAACTATAAAACACCAATGAAAGAAATTTAAGAAGACACAAAGAAATGGAAAGACATTCCATGCTCATGGATTGGAAGAACAAATATTGTTAAAATGTCGTATTACCTAAAGCAATCTACAGATTTAATGCAGTCCCTATCAAAATACCAACATTTTTCACCAAATTAGAACAAACCTAAAATTTGTATAGACCACAAAAGACCCTGAAGAGCCAAAAGAATCTTGAAAAAAGAAAAGCTAAACTGGTGGTATCACAATTCCAGGCTTCAAGTTATATTACAAAGCCATATTAATCAAAATAGTATGGAACTGGCACAAAAATAGACACATAGATCAATGGAACAGAATAGAAAACCCAGAAATAAACCCACAATTATATAGTCAATTAATCTTCAACAAAGCAGGAAAGAATATCCAGTGGGAAAAAGACAGTATCTTCCATAAATGGTGTTGGGGAAACTGGATAGCTACATAGCAAAAGAATGAAACTAGACAACTTCCTTACATTGTACCCAAAAATAAATACAAAATGCATTAAAGACCTAAACATGAGACCTGAAACCATAAAAATGCAGAAGAGAGCAGAGGCAGTAATTTCTTTGACAAAGTATTGGGACTACATCAAAATAAAAAGCTTTTGCACAGTGAAGGAAACAGTCAACAAGACTAAAAGGCAACCTATTGAGTGGGAGAAGATATTTGCAAATGACATATTTGATAAAGGGTTAGTATCCAAAATATATAGAGAACTGATACAATTCAACACCCCCCAAAACAAATAATCCAATTAAAAAATGGGCAGAAGACATAAATAGATATTTCTCCAAAGAAGACATGCAGATGGCCAACAGACACATGAAAGGATGCTCAGCATCACTCCTTATCAGGGAAATGCAGATCAAAACTACAATGAGATATTACCTCACACCTGTCAGAATGGTTAAAATCAAAAACACAAACACCAGTATTGACAAGGATGAAGAAAAAGGAATGCTCGTGCACTGTTGGTAGGAACGCAAACTGGTACAGTCGCTGTGGAAAACAGTATGGAGGTTCCTCAAAAAGTTAAAAATGGAACTATAATACAGTAGTTGCACTACTGGGTATGATCCAAAAAATACAAGAACACAGGCACCTGGGTGGCTCAGTCGGTTAGGCATCTGCTTTCAGCTCAGGTCATGATCCCAGGACCCTGGAATCAAGCCCTCCATCAGGCTGCCTGCTCGGCGGGGAGTCTTCTTCTCCCTCTCCTGCTCCCCCTGCTTGTGCTCTCTCTCTCTTTCTGTCAAATAAGTAAATAAAATCTTAAAAAAAAATACGAGAACACTAATTCAAAGGGATACATGCTTAACGACTGAGCCACCCAGGCGCCCCTCTATTGGGTTTTTAAAAAATGTTTTATCCATCTCTCTGTATGTTGAAAATTTCCGTAATATAAAGTGCAAAAAGACATGATGTCAATTGTGATCATCTTTTCAAGCACACACACACCCCTCCCTGAAATCTCTTACAAATATATTCACAAAAGCAACATTAACAACTATATACAAGTGTATATAAAGATAGTCTGAAATATCCATCAGACTCTTAAATGATTCCCTCTCCTGTCCTATTTGATTTCTTTACAATGAGAATGTGTTAGTGTTCTAACTAGAAAAACAAATTAATTTCTGTAATAGATTGAGTGGCAACAGAGGTAAATAAAAGCTGAGATCATTTGGTATTAGTGCTTTGAGAATCCTTGGTGAAGAGTTTGTCTTGATTAGCGTGGTCAGAAAGGCTTTGATGAAAAAGATTTCAACTGGGCCTTACTGAGTAGATGGAAATTGTATTTCTTATGTTCTTTTGAAAACTATTTTAGGGGCCCTTGGGTGGATCAGTTGGTTAAGCGTATGGCTCTTAATTTTGGCTCAGGTCATGATCTCAGGGTTGTGAGATCGAGCCCCATGTTGGGTTCTGCACTGGGTGTGGAGCCTGCTTGAGGTTCTCTTTCTCCCTCTCTGGCTGCCCCTCCCCGACCCCGCTTGTGCGCCCTCTCTCTCTCTTCTAAAAAAAAAAAACAAAACTGTTTTAGAAGTATAATAATATTTTTAAAAATTAATTCTAAAGAACTCCTGCAACTCAATAGCAAAAAACCTGATTAAAAAATGGGCAGAGGATCCGAATTGATATTTTTCCAACTAAGACATATAAATGGCCAAAAAGTACACGAAAAGGTGCTCAGCATCACTAATCAAGGAAATGCAAATTAGAACCTCAATGAGCTATCACCTCACACCAGTTAGAAGGGCTGTTACCAAAAAGAAGAAATAAGTGTTGGTGAGCATGTAGAGAGAAGGAAACCCTTGTGCACTGTTGATGGGAATGTAAATTGGTACAGGTGCTATGAAAAATAGTATGGAGGGTCATTAAAAAAAAAAAAAAAAGAACTACCATATGATCCAGCAATTCCACTTCTGGAATTCTTATCTAAAGGAAACAAAATCCTATGAAAATATATCTGCACCCTCATGTTCAGTGCAGCATTATTTATAATAGCCAAGACTTGGAAACAATGTTAATGTCCATTTTGATAGATGAATGGATTAAAAAAAATATAGTATGTATGTATGTACACACACACACACACACACACAGGAATATTATTCAGCCATTAGAGAAAAAAAGAAATCCTGCCATTTGTGACAACATGGATGGACTTTGAGGGCATTACGCTAAGTGAAATAAAGTCAGAGATAAATACTGAATGATCTCACTTATATGTGGAATAAAATAAAAACACCCCAAACTTATGGATATAGAAAACAGATTGGTGGTTGCCAGAGACAGGAAGTTAGTGGAGGTGGGTGAAATGGGTGAAGGTGGTCAAAAGGTACAAACTTCCAGTTTTTAAAAAATTAATTTGTTGTAATATTTTTATAACTATAGTATTTTTTTCTTTACCTCTTGAGAGACTAAAATACCTCAAGTTTTAAATTTAGACCTGTGCTTCTAGTGATATTTAGGTTTACAATTTCTGTACAGTTCATTTTTTAAAACTTTTCTGCTAAGTAATATACAGTACATCATTAATATTAATTGATATGAATTTATCGAGCACCTGAGTTTATAATGTAGTGTTTAGAAGAAATCAGTCTTTGCTCTTCTGTAAGGGGGTCAGAACAATTAGGAAGATATTCCAAGATGACATTTAAGCAGTTGCATGATAGTATGATACTGAAGGAAAAATCAAAAAAGGAAAGGAAAATCATGGAGGGGGAAGCATTTATAATGCTTCTTAGCCAGTAGATATTAATATCCATTATGTTGCAAACCAAACAGATGTAGGTTATATTTACATATATATATGTATCAGTGTGTATATTTATATATGTGTACACACACATTGTAATTATGCAGAAAAAGGTGTGAAAGGACACATACCAAATCTATCTCATGTTACCCTACCTCTGGGGGTAGTGAGGGGGACAGGATTAGGGATGGTCTGTGATACCTTATTTTTATAGGAAAAACTAATAAATTTGGTCCACGTTCAGTTTATGAAAAACTTGATATCCTATACTTCATTGTGTGGCCAACCTGAATATTAAGGATTTTAAAAATAATTGAATACCCATTGGCTATTTTGTAAACATTATAAACACACACACACATATATGCACACACATATACATAGTGTGAATTAATGAATATTTCAATTTAATTTGCAAGTTTAAAAGGATTCTGTGTTCTATCTTAATTTGCTCTCATTTTCTTGGTTTGATTCACTGAAAAGCCATCATCTCTGTTTTAGGTAGTTTTAACTCTCTTTTTCTTTGGAATCCAGTAGAAAAAAAACTGTAATACTCTGTGTATTTAGGGTAGGATTTCCAATATCAAAACTTAAAAGTCCAGTCATATATTTGTTTTAGCCATTTTCAAGGTGGTGTAATCTCTATTTTACTAGAGAGAATGTTTCTATCAAGTTTTTTGTAACCTACGGGGAAACCTCATCTATGAAGAATTTGGTTGTCTTGAAGCTTTACCTATCTGATTATTTGATACCATGCTGAAAAAATGGAAAAGCCCCAGATTAGGGAAATAATACCACGTAGGGTATTCACTAGGAGGCCTTGTATTTTTATTAAACAAATAATTCTAATAAGGTAATCTTTTTTGGATCTCTAAACTCACATCAAATTAGAATAGAAAGGACTTACTAGGGGCAAGCATACTAATATCGGGAGTTTCCAGTGGATAACTCTTTTTAACAAAAGATGCAATTGAAAAACCAAATAAATGAAAGAAAGACAGGAAGAAAAGATCAAGTCTGGGGAGGAAGGAAGGAAGGAGAGAAAGGTGGTAACTAGGATTAAAGACATGTTTGTATTTTTGCCATATTTACTTTATGTTTTTGGGTTTTTTTTTTTTAATTTTTTAAAATGTTTTATTTATTTATTCATGAGAGTCAGAGAGAGAGAGAGGCGGAGGCAGAGGGAGAAGCAGGCTTCCCACCTAGCAGGGCGCCTGATGCGGGACTCGATCCCAGGACCCTGGAATCATGACCTGAGCCGAAGGCAGATGCTTAACCATCTGAGCCACCCAGGCGCCCCTGTGTTTTTGGTTTTTTAAAGAAATAAAGTCTTAGTTGTAATTAGCCCTACATCTTTATTCCCTCCTTCCACACCCCAGATAATGTACATATTGATATGTATACTCCTTGTGCATGGCTTTGGAAGATCTGGTAGAAATATATTTGTCTGTATACAATGTATACTATTTAAAATTTTTACTGTCTTTTATTTGTATAGCAATATGTTACTTTTCCTATAAAAATATCAGATATTACAGACTATCCTAATCCTACTTCTCTCCTCAGAGGTATAAACAGTTGAATGTATATTCTTTTAGACCTTTTGCTTTGCTTTACATTATATGTTGTCTACAAAACAACGTAAGTTTTTTTGTACCTTACACACTGTTCCTGATTTTTTTTTTTCTTCCACTTTAATGGTATGTGTAGGAGCTTTTACCATGTCAGTATAGAAAGCTCTGTCTCAACTCCATTCTTTTAAACTGTTGTAGATGTAACTATGGTTTGGCAATACCAGCATTTATTTTGCCATTCCTTATTGAGGGATTTTTAGGTTGGCTTTCACATTTTTTGTCTTTATAAGCAATGGTGTTTTGAACCCCTTCGGGTTCATCTTTATTTCTCTAAGGTAAGGACTGTAAACCAGAATTGCTGGGCTGTTGTGTATGTGCATGTGAAGTGGTTCTTTGCCATTGTCAGATTGCACACTCCAGATTGGTTCTACCACACTATACTCTCCATCTTGCTAATAATTATTTACCCTTTTTTCTTCTTCTCCGTAGGGTTTACTAGCAGTGGGCATCAGTAAGTCTGTTCAAACACCAGATCCTACTCATCCGTAAGGACATTGCCTTTATTTTATTTTATTTTTTGGCAGCAAGTCATTGAAATAAAAGCAGTTGAATTTTGGAAGTCTCCTGCAGTTTATATACCTGCATTTTTGTGTTAAAGATTTGGTCAGTTCTTTCACTATAGGATCTAAAATGTAGGACTCAAACACAGTGTCAAAATAAATTCAAGATATAATTTGAAATTTGTGTTTAAATTATTTTTATGCTTTGTAACAGCATAGAGATCTTGTCCTCTTCATATTTGATAATTAATAACAAAGCACATATTTTGATCTTAGAGTTCTATTTTATTTGGTTAAAGGAAACATTCTACATCTAGACTAATAGGCACTGAATCTAAAATTGTAGTGATAACTTTTATTAAATCCATATTTATTGTATTTTAATCCTGTTGTGATTTGGAAATAGTATTCTGCTAACATTTTAAAATTATTTATTTGTAAAATGAGTATTCTTTTATATTATTTTGAGTCACATCAGTTATTTTATAGAGATTTTTTCCTTTTACTAACATACCCAGCTAATACTTTTGAATTCCACATGTATCATTTATTTAACAAGTTTCAATAATAAAATTTGATCAGTCTTAAGGCAGAAAAAATGTACTTTTATTTCTGTAAGGGAGTCTGCCTCTGTGCTTTATATAAAGGCCTTTTTTTTGCTTAAAAGCAAGACACTACTGTTTTCTCATAAATGATAGTATATTTTGAATATCCTAGAACTATCAATAAGCAATTATAGAGAGCAGGTAGCTTTCTTATCTACTAATTACGCATCATTACACTATTTTACTGTGTCAAGAAAAGAATTTTTTTCCTGATTAGTTTTATACACCAAAATTTTTAAAACAGGATAAAATTTTATAATTTTAGGTTGTGAAGATTTCTTTTTAAGGTATTTTCAATGATCTACTTGAGTGCTGCTCAATAGAATTTTCTACAGTGATAGAAATATTTTATATCTGTCCAGTATGATAGTCAGTAGCTACACGTGGCTGTTGAGCATTTGGAATGTGGCTAGTGTAAAGATCTACATTTAAATTTTTATTGTTTTAATTAATTTAAATTTAAATAGCGTTATGTGGCTGATGACTAATATGGGACAGTGAAGATCTACATAGTTAAAATTTTCAGTCAGAACCTACAATTTTTTGAAAACACATAGAAGGAAAGTATTAGCACTTAATTTAGATCTTAATTTACTTTAATTGAAATAAATATATATATATCCTATATTACTTTGGGGGGTACATTTAGAAAAAGTAAGTTTTTCTAAATCAAATAGGTAGAACATTGTCATATCTATAAACTGAGAATTCCCTATTGCAATATTACTACATATTTGCAGAAATAATTAAAAACAGTTTTAATTAAGACCTATTGTTTAAATTTGCCTCTGCCAGAAGGGTGCCATAGAGTTTGGCTTTGGGAGTAAATTTCCCAGGAAATATTTTTATTAATGAGTGATTCCTTTCCTCGTATAGTATTATCATGTTTTTGAGCTTCTTAAAACTCAGTATTTTATTGATACATACAGTAATACAAAATAATACACATATTGACCAAAGATTCTTTAAAAATGAGGTTTTTTTTAAAAACTTGCCATAAAAACGCCCGAAAAACTGAAGCTCATAGTCCTAATAATAGTAGTTAGTTGCTGTGTGCTAAACTATTCAGAACCAGCCCCAAGTATCCAACATCAAATTATAGGCAAGAAGACCAAATGAAGCTGTGTTACAGGGAAATTTAAATGTCTTCCTCTACATTAAACACCTGAATGCATTTTTAAAAAGATGAATTTTATCAGTATTTGTGGTACATAATAGTGAATTGACTCTATGTAATCAGAACAGACTATATGGAAGAGGGATTAGAAAATACCTGAATTCAGTCATATTCACTGTTTTTCTATATTTTCAAAGATCTTGCAGTTTTTTCCCTTTATATGTTATTTTCCAATTAGATTTAAGTTTGGCATTTACATTTTACTTAAATATAAAACCATAAACATCTTTATATTGTAAGAAGTTTTTGGTTTTCTTTTTCATTGACTTATTCAACATATATTATAAAACGATTTGTATTTTTTGTAAACTACTTTTTTTTTATTTTTCAGGTATGGATTTTCAAATATGCGCTATATTGCTTCACTAATTAGTGGTGTTGGTATTTTCATGATGGGTGCGGGATTATCTTGGTACCACGGAATCATGGGATTGCTTAATCCTCAACCAATGGAATCCCTTCTATGGGTAATCTTTTTTTCCCCTCAGTTTTCAAGTAATATAAGAGTGATTAGGTACAGTAGAATGCCTTTGTCATATTGATGTTAAAGAAAGTGACTAACACATGCCTTTTGGACTGTAATACGGGGTTATGTATCTGTAGTTGTGTTTTTTAGAACATGACTACACATGACCTCTAAATTCATATGGTCCAATGATGTTGAGCAAGAGTATCTCTGTAGGTACAGGGCACCTGGCTGGCTTAGTGGTGGATTGTGTGACTCTTGAGCTCAGGGTTGTGAGTTCGAGCCCCACATTGGGTGTAGAGATTACTTAAAAATAAAATCTTAAAAAAAAAGAAGAAAGAAAAGAGTATCTCTGTAGGTACAATCATTAAGTACTGACTCCTGGGTTAAAATCTTGGGCAGTTCCATTAATTTCTTCAGTTATATTGAAGAACAAGAAGATCTCTGTTCATTTTTAGTCCCAAGAATAATCTGTCAGTAATTAAAATATCCAGTGCCACAGACAGTCATAAGTTGGAATTGTTGTATTTAAAGATTTTTTTTTTTTCACTCATGTAGGTAGGAAGCCTGTACCGGGGGAATGGGAGGATGGGAGCATGGTCACCTTCTGTATTTTCCTCGCTAGGGCTTCTGCCCTTCTCTCCTACTCCTGAGCTTGCCTCTGGCAGCACCAAAGGTAGGGAGAGAGGACAGAAAATACTACTCTGTTGTACTTTACTGGCACCAGCATCATTTTACATTGGATTCCTCTGACCTTTGTAGATACTTAAAGCTGCCTTTTTCTCTCGTGGAAACTTCTTGGAGATTACCCTGCATGTCCACTCTGACTCTAGCTCCCTTGACAAGCACGGATTGGTCATTTGGCACCCCCTTTTAGCTTCTGCTTCTTAGGATGTAGTTCCAGACTCTCTGCTGAGGTTGCCTTGCATTTTCAAGAAGGCTCTTTGGGCATTTGATCTCTTTTCCAAAGACTCTTACTCAGAATCCTGTTTGGGCTCTGTGTGTTAAAACAGACATCTTTAATGCCCTCCCAGTGAGAGTGCAGTTTTGTTTTTTTTTCCCCAAACATAATCATCTACTCTGTTGACACAGTCAATATCAGTAGACTTGCCAATAAATTTATTTTTATATGTGAATTAGACATAGTTCACTGTAATCTCTAAACACCAGGGACACACATCCAGCTTTCTGAACAATCTTAACAGCTTAATAGCTTTCTCCAAAGAAATCTTCACTTTTGGCCTTAACCTTAGCTCTTCCTCATGGGTTAGTGGGTGTGGAGCTAGGAGTTGTAAAATGAGGCTTGGGCGTTCTCTATGCAAAGCCTGAAGAAATGGTACAGCACCTCATTTTGGAATGTGGGAGTACTTATAGCCTAATTTGTTCTCAGTTGGAATGAATCTCATTTAACATCTTTTCCTCCATTCTGAAAAGGTTCAGCCACTTTATAGATACCTCATTCTTATAGCATTCATCTGAATTGTATAGTATTATTTTACAGAGACTAAGTGGTTAATGAAAATTAGTTAAATTTTCAATTGTGTTTAAGTTTTAAAGCTACTAGGAGCTCAGGGTGCCTGGGTGGCTCAGTCGGTTATGCACCTGATTCTCAATCTCAGCTCAGGTCTTGATCTCAGGGACCTGAGTTCAAGCTCCGTGTTGGGCTCCATGCTGGGTGTGGAGCCTATTTAAAAAAAAAAAAAATGCTAGAAGCTCTTCTATCTTTTTGCAACTAAATGAGGTTACATCAGACTATGACTCTTAGTTAATAAATAATAGAGTCAATGCACCATAGACCAATTTATGTTTATTAGGTATTGGAATCTTTTGCTGATATATGCTGTTTCCCTTTATTAGGTGATAAGTGTGTCTTAAATCCTTTCAGGAAGGAGATAGAAGGATTAAAAAACATATTGGACAGTTTAGCTACTGTTTTAATTATGTTGTAGGTTGGCAGTAAGATTCAGTGGAGATAGCCTAGAGTTGAGACTGGAAAACCCATATTCTAGCTTTTACCCTGATATCATTTCTATGTACTCAAGCAAATCACATAGCCTTGGGACATCTCAGTTTCCGTAACAGAATTATAAGAGTATTAGACTAGGTTCAGAATTTTCCAAACTTCTGTTTCAGGGAAGCCCAGGGTTCCAAAAAGATGATGCTGAAAATTCTACATATGTTTCGTTTGAATTTCATTGAAATTGTTAAAAATTGGTGTTGCTAGGTTATCTCTTGGATTACAGTTTTTTGTGAATCTTTATTTAATTCAAGTGTGTCCTGGTACTGCAAGGAGGGTGGTGTAATCCCCCTCTCCCAAATTGATCACTATTTATAACTGCTTATCTTTCTGAATCAGGATTGGTACTGGGCATCCAAACAAAAGCCAGAAGTTACATGGGTATGGGTATGGATCTTACTGTATCCTGGTATCCACACCCCAGATTTCAAATGTTTGTGTTCATTTTGAACTTCAGAAAATTTTTTATACTAATTTTTTCATCATTCTTATGTCATGAATTTAACTTAGGTCATGGTATAACATTCTATAGAGTAGACAGATTACTCTTCTAAGTATTAAAAAATGAAATGACCATCAAATCTTTAACTTTTATTTTTTTCCTTTTATGAAGATATATCCTCTATCTCATTGCCCTCATTTGAGCTATCTCCCATCAAGATTCTTATCTGGCTAGGATTTGAATTTATGTTTCCATTTTAAACATTATAAACTTTATGCATGAATCGTTGTGATTCTCTAATGAAATATTAACTTACACTTTATTTTAATACTTCTTTTCTAGGCATATTGTATTTTAGCGGGATCATTAGCGTCTGAAGGAGGTATGTACTGTTACAGTATCTCTTTATTCTTAATTTAGTAATATATATTCAGCAGTTCATTTTTATAAATTGCTAAATTCCACTGATTAAAGAAAAACTATTGAAATAGGAATCTACTTTGAGGGAGTAAATTCTTTGTATAATGTACTATGGTTATTCCTCTAATGGATGTGGGCAAGGGAAAAGCTGTTTTTTTTTGTTCTGGAGTATCTTAATCATAACACTCAGAACATTTGGAATGGAGTCTAAAAACATAACTATATATTGAATTTTTAAAAATTATGTTTTAGTGGGGCACCTGGGTGGCTCAGTCAAGCAGCTGCCTTCGGCTTACGTCATGATCTCAGGGTCCTGGGATTGAGCCCCGCTTTGGGCTCCCTGCTCCAGAGGGAGTCTGCTTCTCCCTCTCCCTCTGCTTGTCCCCCCGGCTTGTATTCTCTCTCTCTCTCTCTCTCTCGATCGCTCCTTCTGTTCTCTCTCTCTCTCGATCGCTCCCATTCTCTGTCAAATAAATAAAATCTTAAAAAAAAAATAAATGAAAATCAGGTTTTAGTAGTGTTAATCATGGAAGGCTGACTCTTTGCAATAAAATATTTCCAGGTTTCTGCAAGGTTCAGCCGTAGCAAGTTTCATGACAGAAAAGCGCTACATCATGTAGGAAACTGCCTAACTCGTTGTGTTCATAGTATGCTTACTTCCGATACATTGTCATTTGCTATGCATAGTGTTCCCTTAATCTTTGACAGTCTGTAAAATGGTGATAACACCACCTGCCTCAAAAGGTTGGGAGGATCAGAAGTGTTGTGCTTAGTGTGGTGCCTGCCAACTAGTTGCTGTCCAGTAAATTAAGGTCATTAAGGTGGTGGTAATGATATTTAAATTATTATGGTTTAGAAATATGGGATTCCTTGTATTATGATGATAATTGGAGTCTAGATAATGACTAGTTAATATAGAACTTTTCTTTATTGACAACCCTGGCATTAAAAGTGTTGTACCTATTTATTTTGAGAAGCCATCTTTAAAATTTGGAGGCATGAAGTTTTTTTCTTGCTGATATGAATGCTTTTCTTTCAGCAACACTTCTTGTTGCTGTAAATGAACTTCGTAGGAGTGCTCGGGCCAAAGGAATGTCATTTTATAAATATGGTATGTATGTTAGAAACCAGGTGTCTTACTTCATCTCCTTTATTTTCTAAAATTGCCCAGTACTATTGCTTTTTCCTTATAGGTGTGTACAAAATATATCTCGATGTCTTCTCTATATGGCTCTTATATTATATATCATCTCTTTTAAAAAGAGAAACATAGTGTGATATGAACATGAATACTTTATATTTGGATTTTAACTTAAGTGACTACAGTTTTTCTATATATGTTTTTATAACTAGAGAAAGTAATTTGACTTTAAATTTCAGTTACTGTCAACGTTTAAACTAATAAATTGTGTTTACATTGAAAAGGGTTTTTAAAATCAGGATCTCATACATTTTTTATCTTAATTTATATCTTAATTTTAAATGGATACTTATTAAAATGTTACATGATAGTATCAAATTAGGATTTCAGGAGTTTCTTTTCTTGTCTCTACCCCAATGATTAAGTAATGGAAAGTCGTGATCCTAGTACAAATGTTATATTACTGGAGGATACTGCAGCGGTCTTGGGAGTGACAATAGCAGCTACGTGTATGGGCCTTACTTCTCTAACAGGTAAATATTTCTTAAGTTACAGGTGATTTATTTGTACTACTTAAATAATTCTCTAATATGTGGGTATTTTCTTTTATATCACTGAATAGTTTTAAACCAATAGATTGTTAAATGCTAATTGCATTCTAACCATTTATTTGTATAAGACAAATAAGACAGTAAAAGTCTTCAGAGTTCTCTCTCAGAAATTTTCTTAGTTTGAAATAAAGACGGCTGTTGTTAGAGCATTTCTGTAATGTGCTAAACCTTTCTAGCTGTGCCTTAATAAATTATGCAACTACTCTGAGCTTAGTATTGATAATATTTGGCCTAGTGACCTCAAAGGTTTATTAAGGTAATATATGGGAGAGAACTTTAATAAACTCTAATATTGTAAATAAATATATACTGTAGCTCTGTTTCAGAAAGTCTTAGGTAAGGCCTAAGAACTTGCATTTTTACCAAGTTCTCAAGTGATGCTGATGCTGCTGGTTAAAGAACTGTACTTTGAGAACCACTGCTCTAAGGTCCCTGTAGCATGCAATTAATTCACTTCTCCCCTTTGTATCTAGAATGCTGCTAGCTATGCATCATCCTTGGTCGAATGAAAAGAGTGATCCATATCATTTTTTGTATGGCTTAATTCTCTCACAGAACCTTGATAAGAATAAGAAACAAAAGGTGGTTATTTTTTTCAGCTGTTGATCTCACAGTGTTGTCAGCGTGGGACAGGAAAAGTGCTACTGATATATCAAAAAGAAATGGATTTTATTATATTAGTAGTATGTATATGATGTTTCTAAAATGCTCTGAACCCTCACTCATGTAATGACCATATGCAAGAAATAGATCTTAAATAATTAAACCACATAATACTCCTATGTAATGTGAAGCATATTGTAGCATCTCCATTTTGTAGTATAGTAAACTTATTAGGAAAAAGTCATTAAAGGCATTAGGGAATGAATTTCAGGTCCTTTGTTTTACTAATTCTGGTTCTTTACTCACTAAAGCTGATTGATGAAATAATAGAAAATGTTAATTTACTGACTTCTTCTGTGCTTTATGTAGGTAATCCACTGTATGACAGCCTAGGTTCTTTGGGTGTGGGCACGTTATTAGGCATTGTCTCAGCATTCCTCATCTACACTAACACGGAAGCGCTCTTAGGGCGGTCCATCCAGCCAGAGCAAGTACAACGGCTTACTGAACTCCTGGAGAACGACCCATCAGTAAGGTCAGCTTATTCCAGTGATGCTGCTAAGGTTTATAAAAACATATTAAGAAATAGAAATGCTTGGTTTGTAAATACTTCCAGAAGAGTTTGTGGTTCCCTAGCCTTTAGACTTTTAATCTATGACTTTTCAGACTTGCAACCTTATAAGAAAACAAGTGAAAGCATTTAGGAAACTCCCTGTTTTCTTTTAAATTCTATATATCTTTAATTTTTAGAATAAGGAACACTTAGATGATGTAATGGGAACCAAAGTTTGCAAGTGGTTATCTCCATAATGTAGAACACTTCTGTGGAACCTTCATATTTATTTTTGCCTTATATTTGTATTATAATTACAAATTGCTATATTAAATTTAAGAAAATTTTTATTCAATGGAGAAGTGATTACCAAATTGAATATAATTTATACTCCTTTTGAAAATAGACTTCTTGTTTTAGCTCATTTTAAAAGTTTTTCCTTATAATCTTTATCTTTTAAATGATATGAAAATGAAGAACTGAAGGGGCACCTGGCTGGCTCAGTCAGTAGAGCATGCAGCTCTTGATCTTGGAGTCGTGAGTTCAAGCCCCACGTTGGGGGTAGAGTTTACTTTAAAAAAAAAAAAAATGAAGAACTGAAGACTTAGGAGATAATCAGAAGAGATATGGCATTCTAATTAGTACTTTTTAGTGAAATTCAAGTTTCAGAGTGATACGGAAGGAATAAACCTTTAAAATCCCAATTTTCTACTAACTACATATATATGTTAAACTTTAAATGAATATATTTTTCTTCTGTGTTATAACCAGATCTTTTTAAGATTATTTATTTGAGAGAGAGAAAACACAAACTGGGGAGGGCAGAGGGAAAGAATCTCAAGCAGACTCCCCGCTGAGCATAGAGCCCAACACGGGGCTTGATCCCACAACCCTGAGATCATGACTTGAGCCAAAATCAAGAGTTAGATGCTTAACAGACTTGAGCCACTCAGGCACCCTTAAAACCAGAATCTTTAAGTTAAATCTTTTAAGAATGACCTGTATATCTGAATCAGTAAAATAAATGAGTAAATTATTACTAGATTTATATTCTAAGCCCTACATTTTTAATCTGGAAAAGTAGTTACCTAGCTATATCTAGATTAGAAGTTGAATATTCTTAGAATCAGTATTAGGCTTAGTACTTGATTAGTCCATGTTAATATTCTTTTCCTTGTAGTATCTTTGTCTGATTTTGGTATCAAGGTAATACTGACATTATAGAATGAGTTGGGAAGTGTTTTCTCATCTTCTATTTTTTAGAAAAGTTTATGAACTGTTGGTATTATTTCTTCTTTTAATGTTTGGTAGAATTCACCAGTGATACCATCTGGGCATGGGCTTTTCTATGTGGGTAGTTTTTTGATTACTTACTCTACCTGTTTTCTTGTTAAGGGTCTGATCAGATTGTCTATTTCTTCTCGAGTCAGTGTCAGTAGTTTGTGTCTTTCTAGGAATTTCTGCATTAGTTCTAAGTTATCTAATTTGTTGGCATACAACCATTCAAAATTTTCCTTTGTAATCCTTTTTATTTCTTTAGGATTGGTAGTAATGTCTCCGTTTTCATTTTTGACTCTAGTAATTTGAGTCTTCCTTTTTCTCTTGGCCAGTCTGGCTAAAGGTTTGTCAATTTTGTTGATCTTTTCAGAAAACCAGCTTTTAGTTTTATTTTCTGTTGTTTTCTCTATTTCATGAATTTCTGCTCTGATCTATATTATTTCCTTCTTCTATTTGCTTTAGATTTAGTTTGCTCTTCTTTCTAGTGTCTTAAGATGGTAGTTTAAGTTTTTCATTTGGTATCTATCTTTTTAAAAATATAGGCTTTTACAGTTAGTGAATAAGCATTACTTTCACTGTATTAGTCAAATAATGAAATTTGTAATATTTTGTTAGGACTGAGGTAGATATGCTTTTTAAAAATGAAAAAATTATATAGCTTCTTGCCAATCTGGACAAGTTTTATTTCATTTTGGGTATATATAACCTTATAAATATTAAATCATTCTTATTTTTATCCTAGTTGATAAATATGCTTCTTTATTTTTATGGCTAAAGAATTTTAGACTCAGTATTTAGTAACTTGCTCAGGATCACTCAGAAGTTAGGGTCAAATGTTTTGAGTATTTGGAGTCTCATTTAGGCTTGTTTTCCTATGGCTCTCTATATCCCCAGGATTCAGAGTGTTTTTATTTTATATATCCCATAAAGAAAAGATGTTAATAGTGGTTATCATAGAAAGAAAAGAATTTCTCAACAGTTTTCTAAGGAAGATTGATTCCTGAGGGTTAGGACAGAAGGGATGAAAAGCAGTTATAACACTAGAACATCTGCTTCCCTTTCTGGGAGGCAGAATGGTATAATGGAAAGACTACTGGGTTTGGGTGTCTGAAGATCTGGAGGTGAGTCCTGCCTCTGCTGTTGACTAGCTGAATTACCTCAGGCAAGTCACTTAGGCCTCTCTTGGACTGTTTTATAATCTGTAAAGTAAAGATGCCAACTTAGCTACTTTCTGAATTCCATTCATTAAATGTTTGCCGTGTAGTTGCTACCATATTAAACATTGTATGTATGTGTTGGCTCATTATTCCCCATATCAAATCCCATTAGGTAGTTATTATTAACTTCATTCAAATAGAGTACTTCACAATTGCATGAAGACTTTTAAAGAAGCTTTAAAAAAAAAGAATTATGAGACAAAATGACAACATTGTAGAAAAGCAATTTAGAGTTGATTTTTTAATCCACAAACTATATAATTCATGTATATACAAACCATAAAATAATATTTATTAAGTTTGCATCTTTATATGGCATTATGCAAAAATAGCTAAATGGACGTTTGTTTGGAAATTTATTGATGGCACTTAATGGTGAATACTCTGAAAGCCATCTTGGTCCATTTTCATCACTGATGGAAAAAAAGAATTCTGTACTTTGTGCCATTAAAATGTGTATGTGTGCAAATATAAATTTGTATGCATTGTTATTGGTTGCAGGGCAATTCATGATGTTAAAGCCACAGATTTGGGATTAGGGAAAGTAAGATTTAAGGCAGAAGTAGATTTTGATGGACGAGTTGTTACAAGATCATATTTGGAAAAACAAGATTTTGACCAAATGCTACAGGTAAGTTTATGTATTTATTGTTTTCTTATATAGTCAAAGGTTAGAAAAATTACTTTTTGAGTAAATAAAATAAAACTTTTACAGGTCTTAAAGTCACTTGAGCTTTCAGCTTAGAGTTCCCAAACTTGACAGAGACCGTTTTATTTGCTGTGGAGTGGGTTGGAGGAGATAGCAGCAGAGCAAACTGCTATTCAGGTGCTTGCCATGTGCCAGGCGTTTTATAGAAATTCTCTAGCATACTCTCAGCAACGCTGTGAGGTAAAGCAATAGTATTTTCAGTTTTATACGTAGGCAAGTTAAGACACAGAAGGATTAAAGTAATTTGTCTAAAATTACAAAGCCATAATATGGAGTCAGATATCAGTGTAGATCTCTATGATTCTACAACCCATGATTTTATATTAAGAATTAAATTTAAAGGAGAATTCAGAGGATAATAATAATGAACAGTGCAAAGGTTACCACTTGCCTTTGTCAAATCTTAACATTTTACTCTACTGTATTTGCTTACGATCTTAAAGAAATTGTTACAAAAACAGGTGAAGACCTTGTTTTCTCCTTCTAGATCCCATTCTTCTTCCTCCATCCCTAGAACTAAAAATTGTCTTGAATTTAGTACTGTCATTTCCATTCAGTCTTTATACTTTTCCACAGATTTTTCTTAGCACAGTATATAGTAGCATTTTGAATATTTCAAAATTGATATAAATGGTATCATACCATCTGATTTCCTCTATAGTTTGCTTAACAGCATCGTTTTGAGATTCCTCCATATTAATATATGTGTGTATACATATATTTATTTATATGTTAATTTATTTTAATTGCTATATAATCGCCTATGAATATACTGCAATTTATTTATCCAGTCTCCCTCTGATGGACAGTTACGTCCACAATGGCATTCTCATATGTTTTCTTGTTCAAATGTGTAAGAATTTCTTTAGGGTACTGTATAGCTAGATATAAAATATTAGGCTTCTGAGTAAACTTGGGGTACCTGGTGGGTGGCTCAGTCGGTTAAGTGTCCAGCTCTTGATTTTGGCTCAGGTCTTCATCTCAGGGTCGTGAGTTCAGGCCCTGTGTTGCGCTCCACGCTGGGTGTGGAGCCTACTTCAAAACAAAACAAAACAAACTTACCTTCAACTTCCCTAGGTATTAGCAAATTGTTCTTGAAAGAGTGTCAGTTTAATTTCCATCATCAGTACATCAAAGTTTCTCTTGCTTCACATTCTTACTAGATGGTATTATATTCACAGTTTTGAAATTTTTGTCATTATGATAGATGTGAAAATTACAATTTATATTTAATTATAATTTCTATCCCCCCTGGTAGTAGTAGTGAGGTTAGAAAACATTTAAATTTATTGGCCATTGGGATTTCCTCTACTGCTTTATTTAGTTAATTTCTGTTATTCTGACAAATTAATAAACATTTTATTTTTAATATGCTGGACACTAATCCTCAGTTGTGTATATGCAAATATCTTGTACTAGTTTGTGATTTACCATTTCACTTGGTTATTGTACAGAAGGTTTAATGTGTTTTTTAACTTCATGTCCAATTTATAATCCTTTTCTCTAGGCTTTTTATTATGTTGCTTGAGAAATACTTCCTTATTCCAGTATCATAAAAATACTCTCTTTTTTCTTCTAAAAGTTTTGTGGTTTGTTTTCTACTCTTAGTTTTTTAATTCACTTAGAATTATTTTTTTTGTTTAATGATCTGAGGTAGGGGTTTAATCTTTTTTTCCTATATAAAAATAATTGCCCTGGTACTGTTTATTGAATCGTCTGTTCTTTTCCCACTAATTTTGTAATGCTATCTCTCTGTGAAGTATTATACTTAATTTTTGGTTGAATTAAATGTTTTTGGAACTAGGTGGTCCATCACCTTTAGCATGAAAGTTTTTCGTTAAACTTAATGGTGTTTGTTATAATTTTTTAAAGAAATCATTGGTGTACTACTATGATTTTTTAAAAAGTTATTTTGTTTTCCTGCTGTCATTTTCTTTATAGGAAATTCAAGAAGTGAAAACTCCTGAAGAACTAGAGACCTTTATGCTTAAACATGGAGAAAATATTATTGATACTTTAGGAGCTGAAGTAGATAGACTTGAGAAAGAACTGAAAGTAAGATGTATTCATAATAATCATAATGCTGACTGTTTCTTAAGTACTTACTCTGTGTCAGAACAATGTGCTGATTGTATCACATGTATATGTTTATCTTCTCAGTAACCTCATGGTGTATGACTGGTAGTTGTGAACAAGAAAAATCACTGGGTTAGAGAAGTTGGGCAATTTACTCAAGGAAGTAGGGGATTGGGATTTGAACCTTTGTTGGTCAATTCCAAATTCTGTACTTTCAACCACTATTCTATAGTGCTTGCTTAGTTTCTAAAGTAGCTAAAGGTTTTTTGTTTGTTTTGAAATAAAAAGCATTTTAAAAGTTTCTAGAGAAAGGTGAAAGGGAAACTAGATTCTCTTCAAAAGTTTGAAAAAACAGAATGTGACCTTGAACATACACACATCTTCCTTTTACTCCATCTGTCATTATTTTATATTTTCTTTTTGCTTCTCTTTGAGTTGGGTATCATTACAACCTGTTGGTTTTTTACTGAAATATTACCTGATAAGACTATCTTTAAAAATCTCAGTGTTCTCAAATTGTCATTTATTGACTCTTGAGTTCAAGTTATTGCAATAAATAATATTTACAAATGATCTTTAACATAAATAGCTTGTTGAAGGCAATGCATTTTCTTCAGCTGATGTTGATCATTCTTTAGTTTTGTTAAAAATTGAAGGGAAATAACAAAAATTGAAGGGAAGCATTTCTATCACTACTTACTATTTTTTCTTTTAGACTCTAGGTACCAGAGTAATAGAAGCACTTCAAATAATATGATTTTGTTTATGTTAATATTATAGTTCACAACATGATTTTTAAGTTTGTAGATGAGCTGTTCTCAAATATTTTTGTCTTAAGATTCTTTATATTCTTAAAAATTATTCAGGACCCAAAGAGCTTTTATTTATTTGAATTAATATTGATACTTACTGAATCATAAATTTAAAAAGAGTTCTAAAAATATTCATTTAAAAACTATAATATACACGTTAATATAAATAACATTTTAATGAAAAGTAACTACATTTTCCAAAATGAAAAAAATAGTGAAAAGAATGGTATTGTTTCACATTTTTGAAAAAATCTAAGCTAGATTCCCATAGCTGTTTCTGCATTCATTCTGTTGACATATATTGTTTTGGTTGAAGAATATGAAGAAAAGGGAAAAGGGAGGAATCTTTAAGAGTATTCTTACAGCATTTTCAGATAATTGTGATACTCTTTTTGGATGTTACACCAATGCCTGACAACTGGTAGCCTCTTAAAGCTTAGGTGCAATGTGGAACCTGGAACTGTATCAGAGAACTTTTCACATACTGTTTGTGAAGTTAGGGGGCATAGTCCACAAGATCACCCTCATTTCTGACACCAGTTGCAAATTTCAAGGAGTTCTTCATATCACCCTCAGGTTTGATAATTCACAGAAAGGACTCACAAAACTCACTGAATGCTTTTATTTATTGATTTATTTAAAGATTATTTGAGAGAGAGAGCATGAGCAGGAGAGGGAGAGAGAATCCCAAGCAGACTCTACACTGAGTGTGGAGCCCAATTCGAGGCTTGGTCTCAAGATCCTCAGGTCACGACCTGAGCTGAAACCAAGAGTTGGTGCTTAACTGACTGCACCACCCAGGCGCCCCCACTGAATGCTTTTATACTCATGGTTATGATTTATTACAATGAAAGGATACAGATTAAAACTAGCCAAGGGAAGAGATGCATAGGACAGAGTTCCAGTTGTCCTCTCCCCATGGAGTCATGGACACTGTTATTTTCTGGCAATGATGTGACAGTTTGCACAGAGTATTGCCAACCAGGGAAGCTTAACTGAGCCTTGGTGTCCAGAGATTTTATTGGGGCTCCATAGTTGACTGCATGAGTGGTCAGCCTTTCATCTCTGTCCACTCCAGGGAAAAGCCCACACTCTTAGTCTCCAGTCCCTTGTGGATATATAGCATATACTGTATGGCCAAAGATAAAGACAAAATTATCAATCAGGACATTGCAAGGGCCTAGAGATCACCTCCCATAGCCAAGGGCCAAGGCCAGACCTCTCTCTAGGTATGATTAATTATCTGCTATACATTATTACTTTAAAATCCATTAGTCTATCTTTGTAATTTGAATGGATCTTTTAACCCATGCATGATTCTGGAATGTTATGAATTGGCCATTTGGAAAATACTAATTCACTGGATTTATGCATATCTTTCAAATGGTGATACATTTCTAAGTATTAGGAAGCTATCAAGGTCATGGTGGTAGATAAAAATTTTTCAGCATTCTGATTTTCATTTGAAACCTTGCATTTTACCATTAGCAACAAATATTACTGTTTTACTTGAAGTAACAGATTTATTTTGTTCATTTTTTAAAAAGATCCCTGCCAAATACCATATTTAAATAACCATAGTTTGTTAGTTTTTCTTTCAAGTAAAACTGGGGTTTAGATAAGCTCACTTTTTTTGGTAGCACCAAGGCTCTACCAACTGAACCAGCCAGGAGCCCCTAAATGGTGTTTAGATAAAAAATCATCTGAGTCAACCCATAATTCAAGCAATCACACAGGTGCTTTTCCTTGTGACATCAGACCTCAGAAGCAGAAGGGCTTTGGAAATACTTCCCATTTTGTCACAGAATATTTTATTTTTTAAAGATTGTATTTATTTATTTATTTATTTGAGAGAGAGAGAGAGCACATGAGTGAGTGCAAATGGGGGGAGGAGCAGACGGGGAGGGAGAGGGAAAGAATCTCAAGCAGACTCTGCTGAGTGCAGAGCCTGCTGAAGGCGATCCCTCAACCCCAAACTCACCACCTGAGCCTCACCACCCAAGCTGCAACCAAGTTGGTGGCTCAACCGACTGAGCCACCCAGGCGCCCCTTCACAGAATATTTTAAAAAGTGTACTCAAGGGTTGAGGTTTAATAAACCAATGTTTTTTCTACTTCATGAAGGACATTTTATTTTCTTTTATTTATTTTTTCATTAAGGACATTTTGTTTTTTAGATTTTATTTATTTTAGAGAGAAAGAGAACGTGAGTGGGGGGAGGGGTTAAACGGAGAGGGGGAGAGAGAATCCCAAGCAGACTCTGCACTGAGTGTGAAGCCCGACTGGGGGCTCAATCCCAGGACCCTGAGATCATGACCTGAGCCCAAATCAAGAGTCAGATACTTAACCAACTGAGCCACCCAGGTGCCCTGATCATGAAGGACATTTTAAAGTGAAACTGGCTTTTTTAAAAAAAATTATGTGTCTGACAATAAAGGAACACAGTGACTATCAGTATAGTTCGGTGCCGTTGCCTTGAATTGTGCAAAGATGCCATCAGTTTGATCTGCCATTGCTTTTATATGTCATCAGAGGAAATACCAGCATAATGTGAAGGCAAATAACATCAGTGTTGTTATGAAAATAGTTTTGACCTTGGAATACCCCTTGAAAAGGTTTCAGGGGGTGCCTGGGTGGCTCAGTTGGTTAAGTGACCAACTCTTGATTTCTGCTCAGGGTGGTGAGATTGAGCCTGGCATCCGCATCAGCATCCAGGCTCTGCACTCTGCATGGAATCAGCCTGAGAGTCTTTCTCCCTCTCCCTCTGCCCCTCCCCCTGCTCGTGCACGTTCTCACACACACTCTCACACACATGTGCGAAAGACCTCTCTAAAATAAATAAATAAATAAAATCTTTTAAAAAAAGAAAAGAAAGAAAAGGTTTCAGGATCTTTGGACCACACTTTGAAAAATCACTGTTCTAAATATAATGCAAAATGATTATTTTTGTGCAGGGTGACATGAGAATAAATAAACTTTGCTTTTCCATTCTGTTTGTTTTTATTTCCCTGACATGGATAAAATAATGGACTTTTATTTTTATTTATTTATTTATTTATTTTTAAGATTTTATTTATTTATTTGACAGAGAGAGACACAGTGAGAGAAGGAACACAAGCAGGGGGAGTGGGAGAGGGAGACGCAGGCTTCCTGCTGAGCAGGGAGCCTGATGCGGGGCTCGATCCCAGGACCCTGGGATCATGACCTGAGCCGAAGGCAGACGCTTAACCACTGAGCCACCCAGGCACCTCCAAATAATGGACTTTCAGACTAAATCTTTATTTTAGCTTTACTCTTTAATAGAAACAATAAGTCAGAAGCCAGATTTAAGTTAACAAATTGGTCATTCTTAACTTATATTTACTCTTACCACAATCAGATAAATTTATTGTTTTTGTTTAGCTAACTTTGTGCTTTAATTACAAGCTATTAAATCTTTAATAGACTGAACTAATTCATACGTGATTTTGAATTATAAGTCTTTCAAACCAGGAAACAAAGTTTAACCCATACTTTCATGTTAAAAACCTCTCTAAGGTGCTAAGGTATAATTTATCTTAAAGGAAAGTTCTTCATAGTTGAGGCACCAAACCAAGAGAGTGCATGAATGTAATTCTTGTTTCTTGTTATGAAAATCAGCTGATTTTCTTTTGAAAACTAAAATTTTAGCATATTCCCTTCTTTTTAGTATTTAAGCATGTTGCCTTCTAAGTTTAAATTTAATAATTATTGACTTATTTTGGAAGATCACACTCAGTGATAAAATTTAGCAGTATAGCCATCTCTGTTGAGTAATGCCATTGATCTAATTATTATAATAGAGGGTATTTTTGGCATAAAATCTATAGCTTGGATAGTTCTATGTAAAAGCATGAAAAATAATAGAAGCTAATTTATAAAGTCCCATATTATAAATGTGAAATATATTTTGTTCTTATTTTGAAATTCTTTGAACTGCTAATTAAAAATTTTTTTTGTTCTACCTCTATATTTCAATCTGTGGATAGACCCTTCTCCTATCCCTCCATGAAGTTTTTTTTTGTGTTTGGGAGGCAATAATTCTATTGGGAATTAATTCAGTGGGAAGATGCCATAGTATTTGCAAATTCCTAATAAGTAGTATTCCATTTAAATGTTCTGCTCTTTAGTCCGTCTTGTGCTTCTCGAATTGCATGCTCCTGTAGCATTTTCTTGAGTCTGCAGCATTGCAAAATAAATTACACAATGTGGGTTTTCTCTCTCCATAGTGAGTTTTGGAATAAATTTGTCTGTGGTATATAAAATATTCGAGTTGGATAGTGCCTAGGACAGAATAAATCAGTAAGTATTTGTTGAGGAGCGCCTGGTGGCACAGTCAGTTGGGCATCCGACTCTTGGCGGCTCAGCTCATGATATTGGGGTCATGGGATCGAGCCCCACATCAAGCTTTGCGCTTGGCATGGAATCTGCTTGAGATTCTCTTCCTTCTCCCTGTGCCCCTCCTGCTAGTGCTCTTTCTCTCTCTCTCTCAAATAAATAAATAAATCTTTTTTAAAAAAATAAGTATTGAGCAAATGAATGAAAATTATAAGTTGAATACCACTTACTGATTTTCATTTCTGTTTAACAATATTTATTCAGTTTCTGCTATGCATGTGATCTCTTGTTAGGCACTAAACATTAAAATTTAAGGATATTAATCCTGTTTTTTTATTCATTCAGCTAATACAGTGTGTGTTTTTTTGTATTTGGCACATTACATTTTAGGAATTTGATAGTTTTCTCTCTAAAAACTTGATTTTAAAACCGAGTACATCAACTTTTTACTTTCTTTTTCTTGAGATTAAATTTTTAATTGGTACACATTTGTTATATAGTGTTTTTTTAGAATAATTTCAAATTTTCCATTAATAGCTGAACTTTTTAAAGTCATATTGGGATGGGTTAGGGAGGATTGGAAAGGGAAAATAAAATTCAGTTTCATTTCTGTTTGAGGAAATCTTTTATTCTGTATTGAATTTAAGGAATTCTAGATAGAGCAAATAGTTTAAGGTAAAGAGAACATTGAGAACAAAAGTGTACCCCCATGTTTGGGGGTCCCCTGGCCATTCTTGCATTAGGATCCAAGAGGAAAGAACCCCCAGGTATACTTGAACAAAACTAGTTATAAGAAAAATCTCAGTGCACACTCAGTAGAATGCTCCAGCTGGAGCTAAACTCCAGAATTACATCAGATCTTTGTCTTTATAATTGAATGCCTTTAATATGAGGAATATGCAAATGTTCCTAGGATGTTATTTTTTAAGTTAGGAATTATTAATCCTGACTGATTATCAGAATCCTTTAGAAGAGTTTTTTTCTCCCATGTTGATTTGTTTATCTGTCCATTTATTTAGTATTTATTTATTTAAGTAGTCTCTCCATCCAAAGTGGGGCTCGAACTCATGACCCCGAGATCAAGAGTCACACGCTCTTCCGACTGAGCCAGTCAGGCACCCCTATTTTTATAATTTTTTATCAAATAACACACAAAGTTTATAAAGTCAAACAACTGAAAAGCTTATAAACGGAAGTAAGTATCACCTCCCTCACCATCCTCAATCCTTCTGCTCAGAGATAACCATTTTTAGTATTTCTTCTATATTTCTTCTATATTTACTACCATATTCCTATATGAAAGTCTTAAACTCCTTCTCCTAATTTAAACATTATTTCCTGGGGCACCTGGGTGGCTCAGTCGTTAAGCGTCTGCCTTCGGCTCAGGTCATGATCCCAGGGTCCTGGGATCGAGCCCCGCATTGGGCTCCCTGCTCGACGGGAAGCCTGCTTCTCCCTCTCCTACTCCCCCTGCTTCTGTTCCCTCTCTCGCTGTGTCTCTCTCTGTCAAATAAATAAATAAAATCTTTAAAAAAAAAAATGTCCTCTTTGATAGGTGGAGATTAGTTACATAGTTTATATGTTGTCTCTGCCCTCCATTTTCACAGTGTCATTATGTTACATCTTACTACATTTTTAATTACTCCACAGATTGAACTAGGTGTCCTTCCTTTTTGTACTCCTAAAATCCCAAGACCTTTATCTTGCTCTTTATTTTTTTACCTTGCTCTTTAAGTAGCAGACTGTTACAGTTGCCTGCTTACCTACCTGCACTTCCTCCCTAGATAAGAGTTCATTGAAGACAAGTACTGTTTCCTGCTCGTTGTCGTATACTTCAGTGCCTGGCGCAGAGCGGGCACGTAATAAAGATATTTTCTGTTGTGACTGAATTGCAGTTCCTTAAGCTAGCATTTACAGGTTTTCACAGCTTGGTTTCTGCCTGCCCTTCCAGCCTCCTTCCTAATCCTGCCCTTTGTGCAGCTCCTGTGACTATTCCATGCTGCCAGTGCGTACTTCTTGGGCTCCCTAACTTTGTTCAGGCTCTCTGTCTAGGTCCTCTTCATCATCTCTCTGGAAGACTCACTACTTTCAAGCCTTGTTTAGATACTAGATCCTTGGTGAAGTCTTGCTGGTCTCATGAGTTAAAGTAATAGATCTGACATTTTTGTTCCTAGAGTTAGCATTATAGGACATTGTAATGGTTAGGAGCTTGGGGTCTGGAATTAATCCTGGCTTCATCCCTTCTAGCTATGTAACTTTGGGCAGGGTAGTTAATTTCTTCAGACTTCAGTTTTCCCATATGTAAAATGGAAATGATTGAGTTATTAGAGGATTTTAAAACATACACATGCATGTGAAGCCCCTTACTTAGCACAGTACTTGACACAAGAGTAACTGCTCCTAAATATTAATTGTTATTATTAGCTCTAATGCGCTAACTCATAGATGGTTATTGATATACTTGGCTGCCTGGCTAAACTGAGTCCCTCAAGGTCAGGAACTATCTTATTTAATAATCATAGCTCTACTTTCTAGCACAGTGCCTGGCCCAAAACTGTATGGGTTGTTGCTAACATATATAAAATAAGTGAATATCAGTTCATTTCTTCTGATTATTATTGTCTTCCAGTGATTTTCTTTTTACCACAAATTAGTATATTTCCAAAACTTTGCAATGTTTGTCACATATGAGATTCTTTTTTTTTTTTTTTTTTAAGATTTTTTATTTATGTCTTTGACAGAGAGAGAGATAGGGAGAGCAGGAACACAAGCAGGGGGAGTGGGAGAGGGAGAAGCAGGCCTCCCGGCAAGCAGGGAGCCCGATGTGGGGCTTGATCCCAGAACCCTGGCATCATGACCTGAGCCGAAGGCGGACGACTGAGCCACCCAGGCGCCCCCATATGAGATTCTTAGTACGTTACTGTATTAATGAACATATGAACAAACTCAGGGAGGTAGGGCTACTTACCGTATTGTTTATAGTGTATAATATTCCTCTATTGATTTTTATCTTGCTAATATGCCACCATGAAATCATTTGACCATATGTTTTCAGTGGCTTTAGTGATCTAAAGGAATAAAAGGAAACAGAATTCTGTTTTGCTATGAATAATGTGGTGGTGATTTTTCGTTTCAGAAACGAAATCCTGAAGTTCGACATGTAGATTTGGAGATACTATAGATTTGATGGAATGAATCACCTTGGAGGGAGCCTTGGACTCAAGTTCGGCGAGCCTGCTCTCCCACACCAAAGGAGTCCATGCCATTCAGAAGCTGTTTTTTTTTTTAAGATGGAGGAAATATTTAATGTGAAGGGCAATTCAGCAGTCTACAGAACTAATACTACTTCATACTTCTAAGAGACATTGCAAGTTGAATCAATTTGGAAATCATGTTTTTATGTTTCAGTAGGGAACATTTTAGTTATTTAAATTGTTCATAATTTTTCATTTTACCCTGTCAGGGTGTATTGTACCTTGCAATCATGTTTCCTTTCTTCACATTGGTAAAAATAAGCAGCATCCATAGGATTATGAGTTTTAATTTTGTGACCACTGAAGATTTCACTCCATCAAAACCTGCCAATGTTGAACATTCTGGCTAAATCTTGGTTTTAAACAGTCACTCTGTTTTTTTTCTTATAGAATGTGGAAATTATTTCTACATAATTCTGCCCTGAGCACTAAGAGGAACACTCTCCTAACCTAGTTATCCGTAAATGTTCATTCCAGAAATGGCTTAGTTACTGAATTGAAGGAAGACATGTCAGTCCACTCTTTTAGGTTATAGTAGTTGCCATTTTGTAAAATTTTTATCTCTCCTTAGCCTTTTTTCTTTATTTAGTTTAATTTTTCCAGTGTAGGAGATACAAAATAACCCTAGATGTTTCCATAGGCCAGTTTGATGGCTGTTTTTTTTGTTTTTGTTTTTTAACTGGCTTCGGTGCCATAATGTGTATTTACTAGGAGGTAATGCATTTATAAGCATTTTAACATTCTGTAAAATGAGTAGAAATATTTATAATTTTACAGACTGGACAGCATTTTTAATTTATTTAAAAAGGCACTACTCATGTAAATCTGAACTGTGGGGTATTTCTTGCTTTAAGAGGCAGAGAAGTAAATCTCTTCTTATGTGGAAACTTGTGGCCCCGATTTTGTATAATATCATAGTCAATAGTGTGTCTGTAATGTGAGTTTCTTGCAGTTATAAATGGACATTTAACATAGTATATGGCTAAAACATTATGTAAGTAAATAGTTTTCTCTAATGATCATAAGGTATCCGGGTGAAAAAACATACAATTCAGTAATAGAAAATTTAGTGCAAAACTACAGCTGTGTCTCCATTCATCAAAACAACTCATATGCACTTTAAATTGTTCAGGTAGCAGTGAGCGTTGTCCAGGCAAGAGCGGTGGCTGGGTGATTTATTTGCTTGATAAGTGAGTGTTTGACCTAAGGACCTAACTAATTATATGAGGTCAGGGTCTAAAAACTTACTTAGGTTCAAGTTTATGAATCACAGCAAATTGTAATGCTGGAAACAAAAAATAAACATTTGATTAAAGGGTTTGTAATGGTAATTTTTTGATCCAGAAATGTCATTTATTGGAAAATTATGAAAATTTGTATCGGTGTACATTTTTTTTTTACCATTACAGAGCATTTTGCATGTTGTACATTTTAAGTGAAATAACATTCCGGTTTTATTTTTTGAAGATACAAAATTGTTATGTGTGTATATATATGTACATATACAGGCATACACACACAATTTGATTCTCTTCTTATGGTTTCAAATTCTTTACCCCTCCTTTTTTTTTTTAACTGTTTTTGACTCCTTATACTTCACTCCAGACTTCTGATGTCATCTTCCTTCCCATTCCCACTTGCCATTTGTTAGTCCGTGTCGCTGCCAAATTATATCGTTTCCTCCCGGTAGAATTACTCTGAAAAATTTCACATAGCTACACGAGAGTAATTAACTCATTTAGAAAAAAGTGTCAGAGTTGGTGTGCACAAGTTATTCTAAATGGTAGATTTTTTAAGAATTCCCTAAAAGAAACCAATTCCTGATATTTCTTTGAGTTTTCTAATCTGATTTTGATTGAGGTCATGCCTATTAAATAATAATAGAAGGCTTATGTTTCTGTCTTTCCATTTCTGTTCTGCACTGATGTTGTAAAGTTCAACAAAATTTGACATAAAGACGTCCGGCACTATCTAAGAATTTGAGTATTTCTGTGGAATCAGGAAATGTATGCTATCACTGCTCTGTTTGTTTTCTCCTTTTAAACTAGAGTCCAATTTAAATTCTAAAACCAGAGAATTTGGGCCTCTTTTTTTTAAAAAATGAGAGAATATCTAGTTCAGGTTTCTTGTTTTTGTGTTTTTCCAAATTAATGCTTCTAACTTTTAAGTCTTGATCTGATGATGCATAGCATTTGAACATGTAAGCATATAAATCTTGTATTTTCAAGGGAAATAGCTTCTGTGATAGAATAATTGCAAAAGTAAGGTTGGACAGTGGGAAGGGCAGTCAAGGGCCCATGACTCCTTCTTGTACTAAGCTGACCTCAGGAACTCAAAGGTGAATATGCTTGTTTTCAGCCCTGGCTGGGAATGGATCTCCCATCAGCTGTAAGTAATAGGCCCCAAACTGTGGAAGGTGGCACATTATTAATTAGACTATGGCACTAGGGAGGATGAGGGTTGGAGACCTATTTTTAAGTGGACCGTCTTGGTGGCCAAAAATATCCAATTCCAAAGAGGGAGATTCCTGAACATGTACTGAAGAAACTGAGATAGGATTATACTGGAGAATTTTCAAAAACAAAGTTAATCTTTGCATACATCCTCCTACCCACACACCAAATAACCCAGAATAACAAAATGGTGTAAGACTTGAATTTTGGGTATATGATTTTAGTGTTACCTTAATTATCCCATAATTTGAAAAATGCTTTTTGCTAAAATTATACCATCTAAAGGAAATGACTTAAGTTTTAAATCTGATAACTTTTTGAGGTAGAATGCTGGGAACTACTGAAAATGCACAGGCATTTAGAATTTATACTATCTTTTTTAGATTGCATTTGTCAAGCTTTGGCATTTCTTTTAAATGTGATGACCCCCAATTTGCCAAACTGTCAGAAGTCAGTGAAGCAAAGAATTGAAGGTAAAATGTTGATTCAAAGATTGTCTCCCCTAAATCCTTCATCCCTGTGTCTGAAATGGAAATTTGGAAGGCATTTATGTAGAAGATTGGTCTGGCAGCCTTTATATTTGCATTAAGTTTACTAGCATCCCTAGACTTTGGTTTTATGGAAAAGAAAATTTTTGTTTCTATTATATTGTATTTCATCTGTCTGATGTGCTGGCAGATTAAGATGGTCCTGGTCCCTCAGGATGGTTTCCTTAATAAATGTCATATGTAAGTAAGAGCAGTTCACTTACTAGTTTTGGGGGTTTTTTTTCCTCCTGATAAATAAATGTTTCATCAGCTTAAATCCTCCTTTACTTCATGTACTAATAACTGTAAACTGTAGATTGATATATTTTACCTTAAAAATGCCCGTATTTTAGAACAGAATTTATTATTCGTTGAGTACGCTTGTTAGTTTGTAAGTTTCCTGGTTTTACAAAACCAAAATATAACAACTCTTAATCATTTTATAATCAGTTTTCAGGATAAAGAGAACTGTTATTAACATACCATTAGGATATCATGTATTTTGTAAAAGCACGAACCCAAAATGTTATATCCCTTATTGGTATATATTATTACATTTTGAAAAAACTAGATTGTTTAAATATGTTAATTAGGTTATTTCTTCTGAGATGTGTCTATATAGCATATTTAGAGAAAAAAAAAAAACCACAAAAACACTAAAAGCTGCAACCTAGAGCTAGCCTGCACTGGGGCCCACGTTGAATTCTCTACTAATGCTAATATAGGAATTCCCACTGTATTTTCTTTTTTATAAGAAACTAAACCAAAGTAATTACTGAAAGTAATTTGGTACTTTGAGAGCACATAGTTCCCTTCCCCAAATCAAATTTATTGAAAATAGAAGCACAGGGGTGCCTGGGTGGCTCAGTCGGTTAAGCATCTGCCTTCGGCTTAGGTCATGATTTCAGGGTCCTGGGACTGAGCCCAACATCAGACTCTCTGCTCAGTGGGGAGCCTGCTTCTCCCTTTCCCTCTGCTGCTCCCTCTGCTTGTGCTCACTCTCTGTGTCGAATAAATAAATAAAATCTTAAAAAAATGAAAATAGAAGCACAATTGTTTAGAATTGGCATAGCAAAATGCAGAATCGTATCTGTATCTTTAAGGGCTTGTAGAGGCTTTAAAATAGACTTAAAACATACCTATTGGTATTATGATAGCTATCAACAGGATAATTTGAATTTTTTATGTCAGGTACCATTTTACATATATTTGCCCATTTAATCCTTACAAAGAGCCAGTGGAGTAGAGATTATTATTTACTTTTTTTGCAGATGAGGGAACTGAGATACAGTAGATCTATAATGTCTGAGGATATGCAGCTGGTAAAGGGCAGAGTCCAAATTTGAACTCAAATAAATTTGGCTCTCTACAAGTCACTCTGCTGAGCACAAGAGCCCAGAAAGAGTAGCACTTAACAGAAAGTGGAAGCAGAATAATCATTTTATTGTAAAATAAGCCAGTGACTTAATATTCAGTAGTCAGAACACCAAGCCACATCTAATTTAGACTGCTTGAAACAGGGGGATTGGTGAGGTGGGGTTGGGGTGGGACATTGATGTTTTATAGAAGTTGAGGAATTGGCTGTCACTTCTAAGATTTATTTTCAAGTATTACTTACAGACCACCTTAGAGACATACTCAGAAGATAATACTTAGTTCAACTGTCAGTATTTGATTTGAACCATGTAGGAAAAATATTTAGGGAAAGGTGTGTAGGTTAGCATTAATCAAAAAATTATAAAATACCCTAAAGTTGTTTTGAGTAGATGAAACATTTATGTGATCTAAAATTAAACATTTACATGTTCAAAGAGATACATCGGAAACACTCTCTCTTCCAACTGTGACCCCTACTTACCCATTTTCTTCTCCCAGAGAAAACTAGTATTACAAACTTATGATGTGTCCTTACACATATTGGTGTATATATGCACACCCACATACAAGTTTATAGTATATATTTCCTCTGTTCTACACAGATGGGAAAATACTTATACATTAAGGAATCTTCTTATAATTTAACAAGTACACAGCCAATTTCCAGAGTTTTGTGTTCACTGAAAATTGTTACATCAAGAGGATGTAACAGTATAGTGCTGTGCTTTACCATACGGTAGCCACTTGTGACATGGGACTATTACCATGTAAATAAGTAAAATTGAAAAATCAGTTTCCCAGTTGCATTAGCCACATTTTCATGTGCTCAATAGCTAACATGTGGCTAGTGGCTACCATGTTATACAGTGTAGATATAGAACATTTCCATTTCACCGTTCTTTTTAGACAGTGCTAATATAATAAAGTAATTCTAATCTCTTTAATACTTGAGAGTATTTTATAGTGTACAACAAAGTACAGATCTTTCTTAACCTACAATGATGTATGTCCCCATAAACCCATTGTAAGTTGAAATAATCATAAGTTGAAAAAACATTTAATACACCTAACCTACCAAACATCACAGCTTAGCCTAACCTACCTTAAATGTGCTCAGGACATTTACATTAGCCTACATTTGGGCAAAATCATCTAACTCAAAGACTATAATAAGTGTTGAATGTTTCATATACTTCTTGAATACTGAAAGTGAAAAACAAAGGTTGTATGGGTACAGAATGGTTTAAGTATATCACTTCACTTTTGTGTTTGCATGGCTAAGTAGGATTTGCTGCTCGCTGCCGCTGCCCAGCATCACAAGAGGGTGTCCTACCACATATTGCTGGCTTGGAGAAAATATCAAATTTCAAATTTTGAAGTATGGTTTCTACTGAATGTGTATTTCTTTTGTACCGTCGTAAAGTCAAAACATTGTAAGTTGAACCATCATAAGTCAGGGACCATCTATAGTACCTAGTTTTTGTTGTTGGAGGAAGGGGAAAGAAATTCTAGCTTAGTTCTTAAAAATGTATTGATGTATAATTAGGTCTTGGGCTGTAACTTAAGGCTACAACTTGTTAGTGTTACCTTGAATATGTAAATTTCTCGTCTTAAAAATAGTTTGAACTGGACTTCATCTCTCATTCAAATGCACAATCAACATTCTGAGCATTAGGGAACAAGTCAACCCTAAAAAAGTGTTCTTGAACCATCAGAAATTCTTACCCAGGTTGATAAATTATGTGATTCTGAGGGTTAATATTAGTTTAACGTGGTAGCTCAGCAAACAGCTAAATCGGTATGACACTATTCATCATCTGAAGGCCTTAGAGATGAAAACCTGGGATCAAAACTCCCAATTTCTTCACCTTGCCTTCAAAGAATCTCTTGTAATTTTTTCCTTTTCAGTAAATGGCATCTTCATTTTTTCAGTTGGCCCAAATCTTGACTTTAAGTTTGGCTCCTCTGCATTTCTCATACAATGGACAATTCAACACCTTAGCAAGATCCACTGACTCTACTTTCAAAGAATCCATTTCTCATCACCTCAATCATTACTTTAATGTCAGCCATCATTGTATCAGTTGAATTTCCAAAGTAGCCTCTTAACTGGTACCCCCATAATCCTAGCCCACACATTCTATTTTGACACAGCAGCTTGTGATTTTATGAAAATCTGTCCCATCATGTCATTTTTCAAAGGCTTCCTAATGGCTACTCATCTCATACAGAATAACAGACAAAGTCCTGACCAGGCCTGCAAGTCCTCCATGGTGAGTTTCCCCACTATTTCTCTGACCCCATTTTCTACTATTCTCCGCTCACTGTCCCAGCCAGACTGGGGTTTCTGCTTTTCATACATCCTAGGTATGCTGTCCAGGCCTTTGCACTGCCTGGACTACTCTTCCTGCCACATCCCCGCACAGCATGTTGCTGCTTCAAGTATCTGCTCAAATGCCATGTTATCAGTGAGGCCTTTTCTCACTGCTCTATATAAAATAGGGAAAACCCCTTCCATCTTCCCCAATTTTTCCCTGACTTGTTTTTTGACCATAGAATTTATTATCTGGCAAACTATAATTTTACCTTTATTTTTTGGTGTTTCCCCACTAGAACGTAACATCCACTAGAGCTGTGTCTCCAGAAACTAGAATGACCTCTGACACCTAGCAGACATTCGAGAAGGATTTATTGAGTAAGTGAATGTTTTGTGTATGATGCTAGTCCGTAGAAGTATAAAGATAAAAAAGACACAGACTTGGTCTTCTGGCTCACAGTCCAGTTAAACTGACAAGCAGCCACCCATATGAATGATTACAATTCAGCGTAATAATGTGCTTATCAAATATTCAACTGGATTGATACTAATCTTCATCAAAACTAGGTTTGTAAGATTGGCATGCTGATATGCTGCTGAGGGGAGTGTGAGTTGGGGCCACCTATCTGTAGGTACCAAGAGTCGAAAATGTTCATACCTTTTGACCTTGTCATTCCACTTCTAGAAACAAAATCTAAGGAAATAGGGTGGCTTCAGTATGACAAATTTTTTTTTAAATTTAGGAAAATGGTTAAAGTATGCCATATTTATGAGGTAGAATACAATGCCATCTTTGGAAGCATTTTTTTGCGGAACACTTAATAATATGGCAAAATGCTTATGGTAGAGAAAAATGTAAGAATACACACCTAGGACTTCCAAGTTGTTACAGCTAAGGTTTGGGGTTGGGGTGCGAGATGTTCCTTACTTTTTATTGTGCACACTAAAAATATTTTTATGAGCAAATATTTTGTAAATTTTAGAAAAAGTACGTAAGACTCATGTTTTTAGTGAAAAAATAAAAACAGGATACATGACTCTATTCAGAATAGTTCCAATTTTGTGTACATAGAGGACTGAAAGGAAATACACTAATACCAACAGTGCTCATACATGGGTAATTTTTCTTTTCTTTTTTGTCATTTACAGATTTCCTAGCCTGTCTTTTATAATAAAAAGATAATTCAAAAGGACAAACAATTCTTCAATCTTCTTGAGATAATTGTTAATGTTAGAGTGTCTCATATGTATAATGGAATATTACTCAGTCAAAAAAGAATGAAATCTTGCCATTTGCAATAACATGGATGGAGCTAGAGAGTATAATGCTAAGTGAAATAAATCAGAGAAAGACAAATAGCATATGATTTCACTCGTGGAATTTAAGAAACAGAACAAAGGAAAAAACGAGATAAAAAACAGACTTAAATACAGAGGATGAACTGGTAGTTACCAGAGGGGAGGTGGGTGGGGGGATGGGGGAAACAAAAAAGGGGATTGAGAGTACACTTATCTTGATGAGCAATGAAAAATGTATGGAATTGTTGAATCATTATATTATACACCTGAAGCTAATATAACACTGTGTGTTAATTATACTTGAGTAATAATAAAACAACCCTAAAGTGTGTGGGGTGCCTAGGTGGCACAGTTGGTTAAGCTTTCGACTCTTGGTTTTGGCATGGATTGTGAGATCGAGTCCTGTGTCAGGCTCCGCACTCAGCAGAGAGTCGGCAGTCTGCTTGAGTTTCTCTCTCTCTCTGTCTCTCACCCTCTGTCCCCCTGCACTCGTGCTTGCTCTCTCTCTCAAATAAATAAATCTTTAAAAAAAACCTAAGGTGTGAGAATCCTTGAATTAGAATTTTAATTTTAACACCTCCTTTCAAAAGGAGGTGAGAACCAACAATTTTAAAGGGAAAAGACTTAAGCTCATTTCTTTTGATTTTTTTTTTTAAAGATTTTATTTATTTATTTGACAGAGAGACACAGCGAGAGAGGGAACACAAGCAGGGGGAGTGGGAGAGGGAGAAGCAGGCTTCCCTCGGAGCAGGGAGCCCGATGTGGGGCTCGATCCCAGGACCCTGGGATCATGAGCTGAGCCGACGGCAGACGCTTAACGACTGAGCCACCCAGGTGCTCCTTGATTATTTTTTAACCTGGATTTAATACCATTAGACTTCAGAAGTTTCCCATAGGGATTTCCACCCCTAGTAATGGGAGCAAATATTGTTGGAAGTCAATATGGTGGTGTGCTTGACTCTTTATATAACCTGAAATACCCTGAGATCTCACCGTGGGTCATTGTAAAAACAGTATGTTTGTCAGAGAAGACTAGGGCAATTGTTCTATTGGAAAACTAAAAAAGAAATGTTAAAAACAGCCTTCATGGGTGCCTGGCTGGCTCAGTCGGTTAAGTGTCTGCCTTCGGCTCAGGTCATGATCCCGGGGTCCTGGGATCGAGACCCGCATTGGGCTCCCTGCTCAGTGGGGAGCCTGCTTCTCCCTCTCCCTCTACCTGCCGCTCTCCCTACTTGTGCGCTCTCTCTCCATCAAATAAATAAAATCTTAAAAAACAAAACAAAACAACCAGCCTTCAATTACCATATACACTCAATAAATACTTTTTTTTTTAAGATTTTATTTATCTACTTGACACAGAGGGAGAGATAGCGAGAGCAGGAACACAAGCAGGGGGACTGGGAGAGGGAGAAGCAGGCTTCCCGCTGAGCAGGGAGACTGATGCGGGGCTTGATCCCAGGACCCTGGGATCATGACCTGAGCCAAAGGCAGACGCTTAACGACTGAGCCACCCAGGCGCCCCATCAATAAATACTCTTTTCTTTTGGGGTGTAACTGACATAACATTACAGTTGACCCTTGAACAATGCAGGGATTAGGGCCCCTGATCCCCTACACAGTCGAAAATTCACATATAACTTTTGACTCCCCCAAAACTTAACTACTAATAGCCTACTGTTGACCAGAGACCTTACTGGTAACAGTTGATTGACACGTATTTTGTATCTTATATATATTATATACTGTATGCTTATTCTTACAATAAAGTAAGCTAGAGAAAAGAAAATATTAAGATCATAAGGAAAATACATTTATGGTCCTGTACTGTAAAAAAAATCTGTGTTATAAGTGGACCTGCACAGTTCAAACCCATGTTGTTGGAGGGCCAACTGTAGAGAGGTTTCGAGTGTCCAACATAATGATTTGATATTTGTATAAACTGCAAAATGATCACAATAAATTTTTTATTGTTATGTTAATCCCCATACATCACATCATTAGTTTTAGATATAGTGTTCCAGGATTCATTGTTTGTGCATAACACCCAGTGCTCCATGCAGAACGTGCCCTCTTTAATACCCATCACCAGGCTAACCCATCCTCCCACCCCCCTCCCCTCTAGAACCCTCAGTTTGTTTTTCAGAGTCCATAGTCTCTCATGGTTCGTCTCCCCCTCCGATTTCCCCCTGCTTCATTCTTCCCCTCCTGCTATCTTCTTCTTTTTTTTTTTTTTAACATATAATGTATTATTTGTGTCAGAGGTACAGATCTGTGATTCAACAGTCTTGCACAATTCACAGCGCTTACCAGAGCACATACCCTCCCCAGTGTCTATCACCCAGCCACCCCATCCCTCCCACCCCCCACCACTCCAGCAACCCTGTTTGTTTCCTAAGATTTAGAATTCCTCATATCAGTGAGGTCATATGATACATGTCTTTCTCTGATTGACTTATTTCGCTCAGCATAACACCCTCCAGCTCCATCCACGTTGTTGCAAATGGCAAGATTTCATTCTTTTTGATTCACCACAATAAATTTATTTAACATCCGTCACCTTACATAGTTGCAAAAGAAACTTTTTTCTTGTGATAACTTTTAAGATCTGTTCTTTTGGCAACTTTCAAATATGCAATATGGTATTATTAACTGTAGTCTCCAGGCTATACATTACTTTGCCATAACTTATCAATTTTATAGCTGAAAGTTTTGACCCCCTTCACTCATTTCTCCCACCCTTCATCCCCCGCTTCTGGCAACCACCAATCTGTTCTATTTATTATTTTTAAAGGTTTATTTATTTCTTTCAGAGAGAGGGAGAGAGAGCATGTGCACGAGTCAGGGGAACGGCAGAGGGAGAGAATCTTCAAGCAGACTCCCTGCTGAGTGCGGAGCCCGCAGCGGGGCTCCATCCCACGACCCTTGAGATCATGACCTGAGCCGAAACCAAGAGTCGGACACTCAACTGACTGAGCCACTCAGGCGCCCCCCCGTTCTCTATATTTATGAGCTTGGCTTATTTCTTTGTTTTTGTTTCTCAACAGCTATTTTTTCAGTACCCGGTGTCACTAGGCACTGTACCACCTCAGAACTACCTAGGCTGTGGGGATAGGAAGGCCCCCTTGAGGAAGCCCCCTGTGAGGCCAGGCACGGAGAGCAGGCAAGAGGGATAGAAGGTGCACAAAAATATGGCTAGTGTCTTCAGTGGATAGCTATGTCTGATCAGGCTAACACATCTTATTCAAACAGGAATATCAGAGTGCGTTTTCATTCCTGAGAACCCTTCCCCTGATGCTGGAGCAGATTATCTCCAGCCTTCAATATTGAGTGAATTCCCCTTTGCGACGTTTCTGCCGGATCTAGAGAATCATAATTGATAAGAGTCTCATGCCTATTTTGAAATGGTATGTATGATGTCTCTGGTGGTTCCGAATATTGAACTTGCTTCCTCGGAAGTGTAGCTTCAAGGTATTGTTTCTTGCTGGAGTTCTGAATTGTGATTTATCCATTCTCAGTAGAAATACTAAATAAATCTGAGAAAACTCTAAAACCCATTTTTATTGTAATTTTTCTTATTGAATTCTAGATGTAATCTTAAGATGATTTAGGAAGACATGAAAGGAGAAGTGGCGGTTAAACTCAGATCGAAGCAATTTAAAACTTTTATAGAAAGTTCTATTTGATATAGAATTTCGTAGTTTATTCCAAATGGGAAAAAGTTTGGGCCTCCTGAAGGAAAGAAATAGATGTCACAGCTGTTTCCACCTCATTCGTTCCAGTGGGACTCCTATTCTGCCTGAGCCTTGCAAGGTTCCTCCCGGGCTCTCTGAGCTTCCTTCACTTCTTTGAGGCCCAGGGCCTTTCTGTGTCCTGAACGCAGGCCGAGTTTTACAATAGGACTACCCCTCAAAGCCTGGCAGTGTTTTCAGATTAAAGGGGTTCAATTTTCTTATAAGTTATTTACTTCATTTTTTTACTTTATTGAGGTATAATTGACATATTGGTTTCAAGTGTATAGAATAGTGATTTGATATTTGTCTACATTGCAAAATGATTACCACAATAAATCTACTTAACATCCATCCCCTCACATAGTTTTTCTTGTGATGAGAACTTCTGAGATCTGATCTCTTAGCAACTTTCAAATATGCAAAACAGTATTATTAACTGAAGTCACTATGCTATACATTACTTCTCCATGACTTATTTAATAACTGAAAGTCTGTACCTTTTGACCTCCTTCACTCATTTCTCCCACCCTTACCCCTGCTTCTGGCAATCAGCAATCTGTTTTCTGTGTCTGAGCTCTTTTTTTTTTTTAAGATTCCACATATAAGTGAGATTATAACATTATTTGTCTTTCTCTGTCTGACTTATTTCACATCACATAATTCCCTCAAGGTCCATCCATGTCATTGCAAATGGCAAGATTTCATTCATTTTATGGCTGAATAATATTCCAGTGTGTGTATGTGTGTGTGTGTATGTATATATGTGTGTGTGTGTATAGGTGTATATATATGTGTGTGTATATATGTATGTGTGTGTGTGGGGGGGTATAGTTGTATATGTGTGTGTGTGTATATGTATGTGTGTGTATGTATATATGTGTGCGTGTGTATAGGTGTATATATGTGTGTGTATATATGTATGTGTGTGTGTATGTATGTGTGTGTGTATAGGTGTATATATATGTGTGTGTATATATGTGTGTGTGTATGTATATATGTATATATGTGTGTGCATAGGTGTATATATGTGTGTGTATATATGTATGTGTGTGTATGTATATGTGTGTGTATAGGTGTATATGTGTGTGTATGTATGTGTGTGTATATATGTGTGTGTGTATATGTGTGTGTGTATAGGTGTATATATATGTGTGTGTGTATGTATGTGTGTGTGTGTATATATGTATGTGTGTGTGTATAGGTGTATATATGTGTGTGTATATGTGTGTGTGTGTGTGTGTGTATAGGTGTATATATATGTGTGTGTATATATGTATGTGTGTGTGTATATATGTGTGTGTATAGGTGTATATATGTGTGTGTGTATGTATGTGTGTGTGTGTATAGGTGTATATATGTGTGTGTATATATGTGTGTATGTGTGTGTGTGTATATATGTGTGTGTATAGGTGTATATATATGTGTGTGTGTGTATATGTATGTGTGTGTGTGTATAGGTGTATATATATGCATGTGTATATATGTATGTGTATGTGTGTGTGTGTGTGTGTGTATATCAATCACATCTTCTTTATCCATTCATCATTCGATGGACACTTGGGCTGTTTCCATAATTTGGCTATTGTAAATAATGCTGCTATAAACATTGGATTGCATGTATCCCTTTGAATTAGTATTTTTGTATTCTTTGGGTAAATACCTAGTTGTGCAATTGCTGGGTCATAAGTTGGTTCTATTTCTAACTTTTTGAGGAACCTCCATACTGTTTTCCAGAGTGGATGCCCCAGGTTGTATTCCCCTGCACAGTGCAGGAGGGTTGTTCCCCTTTCTCCCCATCCTCGCCATCACCTGTTGTTTCTTGTGTTGTTGATTTTAGTCATTCTGACAGGTGTGAGGTGATATCTCATTGTGGTTTTGATTTGCATTTCCCTGATGATCAGTGATGTTGCACATCTTTTCATGTGTCTGCTGGCCATCTGTATGTCTTCTTTGGAAAAATGTCTATTCATGTCTTCTGCCCATTTTTTAATTGGATTATGATAATAGCCTTCTAACAGGTATGAGCTGTTATCTTGTGATTTTTGATTTGTATTTCCCTAATGATTAGTGATTTTGAACACCTTTTTATGTACCTGCTAGCAATTTATTTATTTTTTAAAAGATTTATTTATTTATTTATTAGAGAGAGGGAGCATGTGCAAGCAGGGGGATGGGCAGAGGGAGAGGGAGAGAATCTCCAGCAGAAACCCCCTCCTCCTTCTCCACCCAGCACAATGAGCCCTGTGCCGAGGTGGGCTTGAGATCGACCAAGGCAAGGCTTGATCTCAAGATCATGACCTAAGCAGAAATCAAGAGTCCCACGCTCAGTTGCTCAACCAACTGAGCCATCCAGGTGCCCCCTTTTGGCAATTTATATGTCTTTGGAAAAATTTCTGTTCAGATCCCCTGCCCGTTTTTAAATGGGATTATTTGGGGTTTTTTGCTATTGCGTTTTATGAGTTCTTCAGATAATTTGGATATTAGCCCCTTATCAGATACATGATTTGCAATATTTTCTTCCATTCAGTAGGTTGCCTTTTTGTTAATGGTTTCTGTTGATGTGCAAAAGCTTTTTAGTTTGTAGCCTCACCTGTTTATTTTTGCTTTTGTTGCCTTTGCTTTTGGAGTTTGATCCAAAAATTATCACCAAGATTGATGTCAAGGAGCTTACCACCTATGTTTTCCTCTAGGAGTTTTATGGTCTAGTTATTTAATTTTTTGATACTCGTCTCTGGTCTAACTAAATTTGGCTAAAGTTCTCTTAAAGATCTACATTCCTAAAACTTCACTGTAGATTTAACTTTCTCCTTAATAAAGATAGTCAATCACTGACTATTCTACCCAAAAAACATTTCCTTATCTTCATTAGTTGTTCCATTGGCATTATAACTTACGTCGTCTCTTCATAGAATCAGCTGGAGCTGTTTCTTAAATTTTAACCTGCATAAAAATCACCTGGAAATCTTGTTAATGCAGATTTTCTGATTCAGGAGGTTTGGAGTGGGGCTGAGATTCTCTGTTCCTAACAAGCTTATAGGTAATTAATTCTAAAGGTGCTGGCTCATGGACCACACTTTGACTATCAAGGACTAAGATTATTTTCTGATGTTTGGACATGCAGCCTACTGGCACAGGAATATCTGATCTTTTACAGTAGATGTATCTCCAAAGAAATATAGGTAGTTATTGTGGTTGTAGAACTGAAACACTTTTATAAGAAAGATCACTATGAATTCTCTTATAAAGGAATGCGTTTCCTACCTAGTTGATTTCTTGGAGTAAATCTGGAATGGGCGGGAGGATGGGCTAAAATGGTGATGGGTATTAAGGAGGGCACTTGTGATGAGCACTGGGTGGTCTATGTAAGTGATGAATCACTAAATTCTACTCCTGAAACTATTACACTACAAGTTAGCTAACTAGAATTTATTTTTTTTTAATTTTATTTTGTTATGTTAATCACCATACATTACATCATTAATTTTTAATGTAGTGTTCCACAATTCATTGTTTGTGTATAACACCCAGTGGCAATTGCACTAGTGGGTATTTACCCCAAAGATACAAATGTAGGGATCCGAAGGGGTATGTGCACCCCAGTGTTTATAGGAGCAATGTCCACAATAGCCAAACTATGGAAAGAGCCAAGATGTCCATCAACAGATGAATGGATAAAGAAGGTCTGGTATATATATATATACAATGGAATATTATGCAGCCATCAAAAAACCCCGAAATCTTGCCAATTACAACGACGTGGATGGAACTAGAGGGTATTATGCTGAGCGAAATAAGTCAATCAGAGAAAGACATGTATCATGTGATCTCACTGATATGAGGAATTCTTAATCTCAGGAAACAAACTGAGGGTTGCTGGAGTGGTGGGGGGGTGGGAGGGATGGGGGGGCTGGGTGATAGACATTGGGGAGGGTATGTGCTGTGGTGAGCACTGTGAATTGTGTAAGACTGATGAATCACAGACCTGTACCTCTGAAACAAATAATACATTATATGTTAAAAAAAAAAGATACTAACTAGAATTTAAATAAAAACTAGAAACATTAAAAAAAGTATGGTCATAAAATGTCAATAGTATTTTAAATAAATATTAAAGATCAACTAAGTGTTCTTTTAAAAACAATCCCTTGTGAGGCTATAGTATTATTCTAACAATGCCACCAACATTTGCTTGGGAATTAACTAGAGAATTTGTCACCCACCTTTTAAAATAGGCTTGCTAAAATGATGGATATCTTCATCTTTTGAGGATAATTTTGATTTTTTTGGAAGCAGCCGAAACTAGTTGGATATAAGACTGATGAATATAGTGGATGGGTAAGCTGGTTATCATTTTGGGTTGAAAGTAAGAACACTATTTGGGTTAAAAATTTACGTTTTGTGGCTCATCAGTTCATTTGTAAGAGAAGCCCTAACTGTGCTATGAACATTGTTAAAATAAGTTTGTGCCCTTTCAAGGTAATTAGTAATTTGAAGAATAATGCTCACCTGAAGATAAAAATTCTGGTTTGTTGTTTACAGAAGCCAGTCTCATTATTTTACCATCTTACTCATTCCAATATTCTTACACAAGATAAAAGGCACCATACTTGAGGTTGTACAGCCGGTGCTTCGGAGCCGTATTAGGGTTCACATTCTGACTCTGCTACTTACTGTGTGTGTGACTTTAGGCGAGTTGCTATACTCACTTTGCTTCAGTTTTCTTATCTATTAAATGGTGATACTAGTATTATCAGATATCAGATGTAAGATACTATATTGTTTCAGACCTAGTAAGAGCCTAATTAAACCTAGCTAATATTATTACTATCATTATTGAAGGTAATTAAAATAATTCATTGATTAATATAATCACTTATTGAGTGCCTTATTGCTAGGCATTTTTATGTATTATTTAATTCTTTAAATATACCTTCACTTCTGTCCATGACGAATTAACTGCTATGGGAATTATCTTCTGCTGAAAGCGACTAGAAAACCAGACAAAATATGTGAGGCAAGCACTGTTTTAAGACATTGGACAGCAGGTTTCTAGGCTGCAGCACAGACGGGGATGCGCCAGAGCCTGGAGAGCTTGTTGAGCTGAGATGAAACTGGAGTTCAAGGAAGAGAGAGCCTGTCAAGCATATTATAATAGACGATGGAGGTACAGGGAGAAAGCCATACATATCTGTCATGAGATTCCCTCACGTCTTTGATTAAGTCCTTACCTCTGCACACATGTGGGAAAACTCCTCAAAACAGGGGAAACAATAATTGGAAATCAGTCGACCTAACAATTCCCACCCAGCTGGAAGAGTTGGTTTTTCCCTCAGTCAGAAGAGAAAACTTACCATATACAGAAAATTTGGTGGAATCCTTGGAAGGATCACACCTTTGGGAGGTTAAATTAACCCTAGAGTAAAGGCTTCTCCGGATCTACCATAGCAAAGCCCAAACAAGCCTCAGAAGAATCAAACTGGCGGCGCCTGGGTGACTTAGCGAATTAAGTGTCCAACTCTTGGTTTTGGCTCAAGTCATGATCCATGGATTGTGAGACTGAGCCCCCTGTAGGGCTCCATGCTCAGCAGGGAGTCTGCTTGAGAGTCTCTCCCTGTGCCCCTCCCCCCCCACTCTCTCTCTCTCTAAATAAATAAATAAATAAATAAATCTCTTTTTAAAAAAGAAGAATCAAACTGATCTGCATGTAACTTAATTGTACACTAGAACAAAATCCAACACTTTATAAAGAATACAACAAGATTCAGCAAGTCAACATAAAATTCATGATGTTTAGCATCCAATCAATAATTCCTACCAGGAGGAGATGACCCATAACTAAGAGAATAATCAATCAGTAGAAACAGCCGCGGAAATGACAGAGATGAAGAAATTGGTGGACAAGGACCTAGGACAGCTATCTAAATATAGATTTGCTCAAGAATGTAAATGAAAATGTGAACATATGAGGGCAGATGTGAATGAATATATATATTCAAGAAATAAAGTGTGTGGAAGAGAAAAGAAAGTGTGTGTGTGTATTCAAGAAATAAAAATACCATATCTGAAGAGAAAAATACACCAGGTGGGAGTAATAGTAGATTTGGCAGTGCAAAAGACAAGATTAGTGAATTTGAGGTACTTACGCACTATCCAAAATAAGCACAGACAGAAAGAAAGAAACAGAATCCATGTGACCTGTGGGACAGTATGAAGCATCCTAATATATGTGTGTATTAGTTTGCTATCGCTGCTGTAACAAATTACCACAATCTCAGTGGCTTAAAGCAACACAAATTTATTATCTTACAGTCCTGGAGGTTAGAAGTCCAACTAAGGTCTCACTGGTGTTGACAGGGCTGCATTTCTTTCTGGAGGCTCTAGAGAGAATCCTTTCTCTGCCTTTCCCAGCTTCTAGAGGCCACCTGTAGTTCTTGGCTCATGGTCTCCTTCCCCCATCTTCAAAATCAGCAACAGTGAATCAGACCTTCACATTGCACGACTCTGACTTTCTCTTATGCTCCCTTTTCCACTTTTTTTTTTTTAGTTTTTGGTTTTCCCTTTTCCACTCTTAAGGATCCTTGTGATTACATTGGGCCCACCAATATAATCCAGAGTCATCTCCCTTTTTAAGGTCCCCATGCCATGTAACCTAACACATTCACAGATTCTGGGGGTTAGGATGTAGTGATCTTCAGGGAGCCATTATTTTGTCTTCTACAACATCTAATTGGAGTGCCAGAAAGAGAGAGGAGAAAGAAAGGAGGACAGAAAAATGTTGGGAGAAATAACTGAAAAAATTTCCAAATATGATGAAAAATATAAACCCATAGACCAATTAATTTAATAAATCCCAAGTAGAATAAAGAAAACTACACCAAGTCATATCATAATCAAACTTGAAAAAACAGTGATAAAGAATCTTAAAATAGCCAGAGAGGAGAAAAAAGGACACATATATACGAAGATCCTTAGATTGGAGATACTTAGATAAGAAATATAGGAAACTTCACATCAGAAACTATGCAAGCCAGAAGAAACTAGATGGACATCTTTAAAATGCTAACAGAAAAAAATTCTCAACCTAGAATTCTATACTCAGTGAAAATCTCTTACAAAATAAAGGTGAAATAAAGAACCTTTCAGACACACAAAGCTGGAAGAATTCTTCAAGCAGCAGGCGTCTACTACAAGAAAATTTAGAGCAAGTCCTACAGGCAGAAGGAAAATGAAAACAGATGGAAATCTGGATCTACAGAAAGGAATGACAAGCACTGAAATAAGTGAGTAAATATAAAAATGTTTTCTTACTTTTAAAATTAATGGATAGTTGATGGTTTAAAGCAAAAATAATTATATATTGTGCTATAGGGTATATATCAAATGTAGAACTAAAATATATAACAGCAAGGGGAAGGGAAGAAAAATAAATAAAACGAAATCAGAGACTCTTAACTCTAGGAAAAAAGCCGAGCGTTGCTGGAGGGTAGGTGGGGGGGGGATGGGGTAACTGGGTGATGGGCATTAAGGAAGGCACTTGATGGAAGGAGCATTGGGTGATGAATCACTAAACTCTACCTCTGAAACTAATAATACACTATATGTTAATTAATTGATTTTAAATAAAAAATAAAGTATATAGCAACAATAGCACAGATATTAGCAGAGAAGAAACAGTGTACTATTTTGAGTTTCTTACACCTGCAGAGGAATTACATTACCTGAAGGCAGACTGTGGTAAGTTGAAGATATATACTCTAACCTGTTAAGCAACCTTAAAAAAAGAAAACAAAGAGGTACAGCTAATAAGCTTACAAAAGACATAAAATGGAATTGTAAAGGATGAACAGGGCAGAAAGAAAGGAAAAAAAAAAAGGGATGAGACAGAAAAACCAATAGCAATATGATAGATTCAAACTGAACTATATCAATAATCACAGTAAGTATAAAATAGTCTAAATGCTTCCATTAAAGGCAGAGACTGTCTCATTAGATAAAAAAGTAAGACCCAGCTATATGATGCCTATAAAAAATCCACTGTAATTATAAAGGTACATATAGGTGAAGTGTAATGGGATGTAATGAGCTATACCACATTAACACCAGCCAAAGGAAAGCTGAAATAGGAATATTAATATCAGACAAAATAGATTTCAGAATAAAAATTATTAGCAGGGATAATGAAGGTTATTTCTTAATGATAAAGGGGTTAATTCTTCAAGAGGTCAAAATAATCCAAGCATTTATGTATCTAAATGCAGAGCTTCAAAATACATGAAGCAAAAACTGATAGAACTGAAAGGAGAAACTGATAGAACTGAAAGGAGAAACAGATAAACCCACAGAGCACCCCTCTCACAATAATCAATAGAAGGAGACTGCAAAACCAGTAAGTATATAGAAGATGTGAACAACATTATCAACTGACTTGACCCATTTGCATTTATAGAACCTTCCACCCCCAAACAGAAATGCACATTCTTTTGAAGGGCACTTGGAATATTTACCAATAAAGACCATATGCTTGGCCATAAAACACACGTCAATAAGGATAAAAGGATTTATATCTTACAAAAGTATGTTCTTTGACCAAAGTGGAATAGAATTAAAAACCCATAAAACGTAGAATTGAAATATATGACAGCAATAGCAAAAAGGACAGGAAGAGAGAAATGGAGGGGTATTGTTGTAAGATCCTTACATTAGTCATAAAGTGGTATGACTTTATTTTAAGGCAGACTGTGATAAGTTAAAGATGTAGATCGTAAATCATCAAGCAACCACTAACACGCACCAAGAGGTACAGCTAATTATAAGCCAAGAGTGAAAATAAAGTAGAATCGTAATAAATACTCAATCCAAAACAAGGCAGTAAACAAGGAACAAAGAAGAGACAAAACACAAATAAGATGTCAGCTTTAATTCTTATTTTAACTCAAAGAGGTAGATATCATTTTACAAATAAGGACAAGAAAACTCAGAGAGCTTTAAATGATTTGCCAAAAGGGACACAGCCGGGATGTCCTGGGGCTGGGATTTCAATCCGGGTTCCAGGTCTTCCAAGGTTTATGCATTTTATTGAGGGCCGAGGCATGACAATATCGTATGCGTGTGTGCATTCTAGCTACTTGGGTGTGTAGAATAATTTGGGAGAACTAAACCGATGTCTTCCCCATTTGTGCATACGACTGCCGTTTAAATTTCTGCATGCCTATTTAACCAAAATGTATTCGCACTTTTCAAAGGACAGTGAAGCTACACAGGGTTATTTCTTGAGTGTTTTCCTGTCTGTCTTCACTCTCCGTCACGGGTGGGGACATGCCTCGATCCCCTATAACTGAGGGAGTGGCATGAGAAGGCTCCACAGCATTGTCTCGCTGACCACAGTTAGGACGACTTAAATTATTTCCCACAAATCTCTTCAAATCTTTACAAGCTTTTTGCTCTGTTCATCATCTAGGCATATACATATATATAAGCACAGTACACTAACACGTTAGAAAATATTTTGGAGCTGCACACAAAATGCTAGCTACTGTGCTAGGTAAAAAATACAAAAAGGCAAAAAAAGATCAATTATGTCCCCTGACATCATAGAGCTAAAAATCTCCTGAGGCGTACAAATGATACAAAAAGTTCCACAAATATGTAATTATAATGTTGTCCTAAGTGCTTTGAAGCCACAGAATGCCCTGATAGATAACAGGATGACCCATTTGCTACCCCCACCTCACCCTGAGTATTATTACCATGTTAATGCTGCTTGTTTTCCTTTCAAATTTCCAGGATACTCCTGTGGCTATTCACTGTTATCCACGAATTCAATGGGAATAGCCATTTTTTCTTTTACCAAGCAGACTGAAGACTTTGAAACTATCACAAAGCCACCGAGCCAGAAGTTGACAGTAAGTAATATAGTTTAGTAATAAAACAATTCTTTCAACTTTAGCATGCTTGGACCCAAGCGATTTTTTTTCCACAAGGTATTTCTAGTGTAGTCTCTTGAGTAGGAAGGGCTGTCGCCTGCAATTATTTTGAAAGTTATTCAACCTTTCCTTTCCCCTCTGCAAAAAGAACAATAATTTTTAAGAGTAAATATTCAACTAGGAGTTTTTCATTATAACACAGGCTTTAACCATAGGATTTCAGAAGAAAACACTTCAGGCACTCCATTAACAAATGGGTGTGGACTTTATTTTTTTTATTTTTATTTATTTTAGAGGGAGTGCGAGCAGGGAGAGGGGCAGAGAGAGAGCCCCAAGCAGACTCCGCACTGAGCATGGAGCCCGAGGTGGGGCTCGATCCCAGGACCCTGAGACCATGACCTGAGCTAAAACCAAGAGTCAGATGCTCAACCGACTGAGCCACCAGAGCACGTGGGTGTGGACAACTGTATGCTGTAACCCACGTAACCCACAGCATGTAAGGGGCACACCCAGATCCTACTGCATTCCTCGTGAGCTGTGTCCTGGAGAAACTGAGCCAGGCTTGGCACCTCGGGAGCCCACTTCCCTGTCTCACAAGACCATATCTCGCAGGGGCTACTTTTGATTCTCTCCAACCACAGCCCACTGGCTGGAGCCCACAGGCTGGAGTAGCTGGTGAGAAAGCCGCCCTTGTGTGGTTCTGAAAAGATCACAGTTCTCTTGCCGCATAGCCTCTCTTTTCTCTGGTAAGAGGGAGCTGGAGACCCCAGGGTAGGGCCTAGGGCTGACCGCTCACATAGGGCCCAGCCCATATTACACAATACATGCTTAAAAAAGAAAAAAGGAAAATAAAAGGAAACAGAAAACAAAATGGGCGTTTGGCTTCAGATAGCTCCAAGGGGAGACAGAACTAGTTTTTGTTAGTTTTTGGGTAAGAACCAGAGTGGGAAGAGACCAAAAGCATGATTTGAAAAAGCACTGGATCATTATCTGGTTACTTGTTTGTGAAAGTAGCTTTATTTTTGGAATGAATTTGAGTGGCCGGATTTTAAATATTCTCCCCAAGTATTTTCATGGTTGGGCACTTAGTACCTAGGCAATAGAAACATCTGCTCACTGAACAGATATGACTACGGAATAGAGGCACTGAAACAGCTCCATTTGCCTTTCTGATTAGAGCAGAGGGGAAGGAGGGAGGGCAGGCACATGCGGGGAATGATGTGGGTGGCTGAGTCCGCAGCGTGAGCCCGTCTGCAATGGAAATGGGCAGGTTTGTCTGGCTAACAAAATGGGAAGGACTGTTCCTGGCACAGAATAATTGTCCTTCAAAAACGTTCCTTTATAAATATTTTTCTTAGTATACTATAAAGTTTTTAATATTAAAGAACCCACCAGATTGAAGCTTGGCAGAATTCTGAGAAGGTACATCCATTCATTTTTAGGGTATCATGGGGGAACAAAGCTGCTTTGTTTCAATAATGATGTAGCACAATGCTTTTTTAATAGTGGAATTTTCATTTTGAAAATGGCTCATCCATTTGTCTTTCTAATACCCTCTTTCCAGACTAATAATTTGGCCATTTCATTTTAGTATTTTAGAGCAGTATATTTTACTCCGAAGTCTTTCCTATGTAGACAACAAGTGCTCTCAGGAGAAATGAAGAACTGTAAGATAAGCTATCAAGGAAAAGGTGGTTCTGAGCAGAGGAGAAGAAGGTTCTAGATTAAGAGTTCTTAACACGAAGACCACGGATAAGCTATAGGGGATTCAAGGATCCCTGGGAATGCCTTGGAAAATCCTGAGTGTCTGTTCATCTAGGGAGAAAGTCCCTAGTTTTTATAGGATACTCAGAGTGCTCCTGACACAAAAGGGTTAGAATCACTCTTGTCATAGGAGTCAGCAGTAGACTGAGTTACACTGTAGTTACAAACTAAACCTGAGATCTTGGGAGCTTAAAACCACACTTGGTTCTCACTCCTTACGTTACTTCTTCTAGCTCCTGTCAGGCAACAGACACTGGAGCTCTCTCTGCTCAAAGGCTCATAGGTAGGATCCCAGAGAGGGAAGGAATCAGGTCCCCTGGACATCACATGTCTGTACCTCTGGGCAAGTGCCTCATTTTTCCTTATCCATCAGATTCCTGCCCTCATTGCAGGCAAAGAGGGGACAGAACCCTGGTGGGGAAGTGACGGCAAGGTTGAGAAGACAGATTCTATGGGTAAGTTAGAACAGAGAGTTTGAAACGTTTTTCTGAGTGTGGGGCAGGGACGGGGGCAATGGTGACAGGAAGGGGTAAAGGAGGTGTCTTATTTCTGAAGATAGATTTTGAACACTACGATTTACATTCCAGGAAGCATTCTAATATACTTATTATCTGTAATTCACTTATTTCCAGACAGAAATAGCTTTTAATAATAAAGCCCTGTTACAATAAATTTTCAAAGATAAGTGCAAAGACAAGAACAGAAAAGATGGTTGACGGTGGTAGAGAAGAAACATAATAGAGGAGCTGAGCTATGGGAAGATACAACCGAGATACAACTTAACACTGGGCTTCCTGGCAGCCAAGGCGATAAGAAGTTTGCACAAGTGGTGGTAAAACCATGGTTCCATTATTTTGATATTCATTTAGGCACTGCTAGTAAATAGATGCATGAACTTGAGAAAGTTACTAGAATTTTCTGGGCCTTACTTTTCCTTAAGTGATGGTAATTCCTGTTCCATCAGAAGATTTTTAAATTCCTTCTATCTGTAACTTCTCCATTATTAATGACATTTCAGGAAAAAGGCTTGTTTTATACTTTTCACCAGGATTAGACACTTCTTCATTAAACAAATGTTTTATAGTTCCTTGGAGATTCATAAGAATTTTCCTCATTAAATATCCCTAAAGAGAAATGTGACAGAGTTCCCCAATATTTACCAATTCCAGAGCTATCATATATTTCATATATTATGTGCCTAGTTTTGGCTTTGACATTCTTCTGCAGTCACGGAAAAACAGTCTATCCAAAAATACACCAGAAACCGAAAGGGTAATTATTTAGCACAAAATGCTAATAGAAAACACAATACAACCCACAATCAAACACATTATTATGTTTTTTTTCAATTGAATTGAAAATGCTTCTGTGTTGCCAGGAAGGAGAATGAATCATTGTCAATGGTACAAAAAAAGAGACAGAGTAGAAGACATTTCATACCTCTGTTCCTCCTATCTCCCCAGGGCCTGAATTTCTCCTTAGAATCTGGCAGAGGCTCAAGAGTCTCTGTTTCTATTTTTTTTTTAAGATTGTTTTTTCTATTTATTTATTTGACAGAGAGAGACACAGCGAGAGAGGGAACACAAGCAGGGGGAGTGGGAGAGGGAGAAGCAGGCTCCCCGCTGAGCAGGGAGCCCGATGTGGGGCTCGACCCCAGGACCCCAGGATCCCAGGATCATGACCCGAGCTGAAGGCAGACGCTTAACGACTGAGCCACCCAGGTGCCCCTGTTTTTAGTCTCTTATTGTTGGGAAGAGGATCCTAGGTTTTAAAAAATGCCGGTATTTATAGTTCCGTGTTCTGGTCCCTGTGCTGTTCTTCAATCACACAGCCTACTGTTATATTTCATTTTCATTATTGGTATTCTTAAGTATTTTTGTGCTTTGATGAATTTTGATTTTTATGACTAAAGAAAGTAAAAAGATCAGGATCAATCTGGTCTATAACATTTTTGGGAAATGAGAATGAATGTTTATCTTAAAGCTGTATTTCAAAACCACTGCATAAGCCAATTAATTAAAATTTGACATTTGATAAGTACAAAGACTCAGATTCTATTTTTAGACGTATTTCATTCCAACTTACTGATGACTGATTGACCGAAGCCTTGTTTCTTAAACATCAAGACCAGTGCATCCAGAGGGCTCTTAGCCGAGGCACTGAGGCTGGGTCTCCAATGAGCTTTAACACTGAAGCCGAACCAAGCCTCACTGGGGACCCAGAAATTGCACCGATACTCATCTGTGCCTTCTTTTCAGGATTTCATGTGGCAAGTCTTCTCAGACCAAATGGAGACAGAGACCAGCCAGAGCTGGGTAGAGGTAAGAGGTAGTTGCTGTCTTAGCCTCGTTGTTGCAACTTTTTTTCTCAGTCTCGCAAGTCTTTCAGATATTACCTTCAAAGATGAGTTTTACCGAAGTAGGTCAAACCTCTGCTTCTTACCTGCAGTGGGACCGCCCAGATGGGTGCCTTGGCTTCACCACTTCGGCACGGCTAGCTCTGTCATCTTGGGAACTTCTCTTTGTCGCTTTGTCTCTTTGTCACTTCATCCAGAGTGGGGGGACAGTATTACTTTCCCTCGTAGACTCATAAAGAAGATTCAGCGTGATCATGTTAGTGAAACACTTAACCTGCTGATAAATAAATGTCCAATTATTCCAATTTCCTAGGAATTACAAGTCATTTATGGAAAGATGTCAACTCTCAGGATTCCAATGAGGTGGAACCCAAGAGCTCTTAGAACCATCAGACCACTCTCCATGATCATATCTGTTGTGCCTCCCATCTTCCCTTTCTCCTTTCTCCCCCGGCTCGGTGTCCCAAGATGCTGACTTGTATGGCTATAAATGGGTTCCCTGCCTTCTGGTTTCCAGATGCTTTCAGCTAGAGGGGAGCGGTAGCAGGAGACGGAAAAGAGGAGGGCGATCAGGGTGCTGATTCCTCCTGCTCCGTCCCCGTAGGCTCTGCCAATCTAACAGGGCTTCTTACAGGGAGATCATGTTTCCTGGTGAGGAGCCTTCTCCACACAGTCCTCTCTAATCCCAGTGCCACCAGTCACTCACTCGGTCTGCCCCTCCTGGCTGACACCCCCCTGCTGGTGCTGGGTCTGGACACTACTCTCCCTCGGAGCTGCAGTCCGACCCGCCCAGACCTTCTTACCGAATGTCTTTATTATACACTCCTCAAATGCACGGGGCCATCTGTTTGCTGACAGACTGCCTGAAACACCAGGTGTGTACCACCAGGACAGTGTCTATGTGGGGTCTGAACAGCAGCCTTGGCGGGGGAGGAGGAAAAGAGAAAACAAGAATAATTCAAAAAGGACTTGGGAGTACCATAAATCATATGAACCAATCTTGCCCTGAACTGGCATGTACTTTGGCAGACACAGTCAGCTCGAGCTGTCTCGGTAGGACAGAGACACAGGCTCAGTGGCACGGTCTCTCATTTTGTGCGGGAGTAAGCTTTTTGAATATAGCTTTATTCGGAGGAACAAGTTGCACGGTGGGACTTGGGGTTTTCTCATAATTCATAATAGGTCTTTGTCATTTTCTTCCAAATAGGGATCCAGCCATGGGTGGTATCACTTTGGTTCTTGGGATGTGATGCTTGAAATAGTGCCAGGCACATTGGGCTCTCCATACATCTACTGTGTGAATGATAATCAACTTTAAAGGGATTGTATCATAATACGTTTGGTTCCTTCATTATGTAAACCATGCACTGAGCAGCATACTCTAAAATTGACCTACCTGGTATTTTGACTATTCAGAATAGTTCTTATAAACGGAGCCCTAGAAACGTGGCCTTCTTTGTCTGGAGTCTCTCATTCTTCCTGGGTCCGTTCATGTTGTAGGAGGGGTTGCTATCTCACTCCTTCTTTATGCTTGAATAATATTCCATTGTGTGGCTACATATTACACTTTTTTTTTTTTTTTTTAATGCCACATTTTGTTTATCCATTCATCAATTGATGGACATTTGAGTTGTTTCCACTTTTTGGCCATTATCAAGAATGGTCCTGTGAACATCTGTATGCAACATTTTTACTTAAGTATATACCTATGAGTAGAATTGCTGGGTCACGTATTTACTCTTAATGTTTCAAGCAACTGCCAGACTGTTTTCCAAAATGACTGCACCATTTTACATTCCTACCAGCAAGGCATGAAAGATTCAATAGCTCTATATCCTTGCCAACATTTGTTATTGTGTGTCATTTTCATTGTAGCTATCCTAGTGAAGTGGTATTCCATTGTGGTTTGATTTACATTTCCCTAATGACTAATGATGTTAAGCATCTTTTCATGTGCTTATTGGCCATTTACACATCTTTCTTGGAGAATGTGTATTCATTCTTTGCCCACTTTTAATTGGGCTATTTGTCTTTGTTGTTGAATTATGAGTTCTATATATTCTGACTACAAGTCTCTTATCAGGTATATGATTTGCAAATATTTTCTCCTAGTTTGTGGGTTGTCTTTTCGTTCTTCATAGTGTTGTTCTCTGAAGTCCAGTTAATCTATTTTTTCAATGTTGCTTACGCTTTTGGGTTTCAAATTGAAGATGCTATTTCCTTATCCAAGATCATGAAAATTTAATACTATGGTTTCTTCTAAAAGTTCTGTAATTTTAGCTCTTTCATTTAGGTCTATCCTCCTCTCTTTGATTCATTTTTTGCATATGGTTTTGAGGTAGAGGTCCAACTACAATTTTTTTTTTATTAAGTAGTCTCTACCCCAAACATGTGGCTTGAACTCTCATCCCCAAGATCAAGAGTTGCAAACTCTACCGACTGAGCCAGCCAGACACCCCTCCAACTGCATTTTTAAAAAATTTTGAGAGAGAGCACATATGCATGAGTGGGGGGAGGAGCAGAGGGAGAGGGACAAGCTGACTCTGCACTGAGCTCAAACCCTGACGCAGGGCTCGATCCCATGACTCTGAGATCATGACCTGAGCCGAAACTAAGTTGGACACTTGACCGATTGAGCCACCCAGGCGCCCCCAACTGCATTTGTTCTGATGAGGAGATCATGTCACGTGATCCCACCACCATTTGTTGAAAAGGCTATTCTTTCTCCATTCAACTGTCTGGCATTTTATTAACAATCAATTGAACATAAATGTAAGGATGTCTATCTGTTGGCTATGTGGGCTTCCTGCATTTCCATATGAATTTTAGGATCAGCTTGTCAATTTCTGCAAAGAATTCTCCTGAGATTTGAATAGGAATTGCAATGAATCTATAGATCATTTCCAAGAGTATTGCCATCTTAATATTATATTAAGTCTTGCACTCCATTATCATTATTATTTAGATCTTTTAAAATTCCTTCCACTGATGTTTTGTAGTTTTCAGTGTACAGGTCTGGCACTTATTAAATTTATTCTTAAGTATATTATTCTTTCCAATATTATTATAAATGGAATTGTCCTTAAATTCATTTTCAAGTTGTCTGTTGCTGGTGTATAGAAATACAACTGATTTTTGAATATTGATCTTATATCTTGCAACCTGGATGAATTTGTTCCTAATACTTTTTCAAGTTTAAATCTGAAGCTTTACCCTGTGTGTCTGGGGTTAATATTCAAAATATTTGAGAACATTTGTAGGTTTGAAAATATTTAAAAACTAAAAGTTACTTAACAATCCTCTTTTAATGTTTTAGAATAATAAAATAATTTAAATTCCATTGTAATTGACATCCCAATTGAAACCCAAATTATTTGGACTAAATTACTGCTTCATCCAAAACACCTGGTTGAAATGTTGCATCTTCTAGTGAAAAAAATTACATCTTTAGATTTTCCCTAAAATGAAACAAGTCTTTTTAGTTTTTACTTAGTCTGATTTATGAAATGACATTTACCCAATTTTATAATTCTATAATGGCTGATGTCAGATTCATATTTTATGTAATAACTAAATGTGGGAAGCCACAATCATGCCACTTTATTTAGCCGTAACTATTCTGGTTTTGTACTCAGATCACTGTTCAAAAACCATAAACAATCAACATTTGTTCATTTTTAAAGGTCATGAGTAGCAGCCGTAGGATTTTTTCCTCCCCAATAGAAGGGTGCTGTCGCGTAGGAAACAGGCCGTGTGAAGTGCGAACATACAGAAAAACACAGGGTAGAAGTCCTCTTGGCTCCCACGCTACTCTCCATCATCACTGCTTGTCCTTCTCGGTCACGAGATCAAATGACTTTTTTGGATGATTTCTGATCCATTCCCTGACATAACTTGAGTATCTTTTATTTGGGTTTTAAGTATATAATATTTTCTTGGCATTCAGAGATAAGCAGAAAAGGCTTAGCTTCAGGGGGCATAAAGTTCTTTAAAAAAAAACAAAAACAAACAGAAAAGCTTCTTCAATGAATTGGAGAAAGATGCAGAAACACTTAACAGAGACTTGACATTTATTGTGCAATTTTATCTCCAACAGAACATGTGGCATTCTAGAGGTATATGAGGTAATAAAATCAATACTCCAATTAGAACACCTGAAATAACTGGCTCTAGTAACAAATGTTTCTTATAATTAAAAATATTGAATGTTTAAAAAACTCTTATAACATTTTAAGTTCCTAAAAGAAATGTGCCTAACACTTAAAAAATGACTTACTTTTCTATATAAATTGTTCACAAAAAAATCTTGCTATTCTATATTACACTATGCATTTATAGTTTTATTAACATATCCCTAGTGGGTATTAATTCTACACAGTACAATCAAATAGAAATTATTCATAGAGAATCAACAAGACTCCAACAATAAAAATATTAGGATCAATGGATCTGTCACAGTTTTTTCACAAGTGTTCATCATAGAAAATAGAGTAAAGGCAAGTTGGCCCCAGGGTTAGGCTGCTACATGAAGTTCCAGAGAGGAGAGACGGAGAGCGATGCTTATACTGGGCAGAGTCAGGCTGGACCAGTGGCCTTGAACGTTTCAGGACCCACCTCATGGTCTGGCATGCCCTGTTCCCAAGAAACACAAGCCAGGCCCGCGTGGCCGGGCAGGCTCTTGAACTTAAACACAGCCAAAGAGATGTTAAAGCCATCACGACAGGAAAGAATCGACAGATTACTGTATTTTCCTACAAAATCTTCACAACAGGTCTCACAGTGACATCATAAATGAAATCCCTCTCTTCCAAACCAGACTTACCAATTCTAAGGCTACAAATACAACAAATGTGAAAAAGTGAATGAAACATTAGCTAACTGATGCCCAGTGCCACTTCTAACACCTAGGAGTTCCCAAAGATTATCACTTCACTGAGTTCAAATTTTTCCTTTATATCCCTGCATTTTTGTACAGGAAACCTATGAAACAAATGTGAACAAATTAGCAATTTTAATTTATTCACTACTTTAGAACTTCTTCTAGTCTTCAACATGGAATCTTACGTTAAGTCAAGTCTTACGCAGAAACCCGGGCAGTTACCAGAGTAGATATGGTTTATAAGGTCCTATTTAAGCATCAACATACCTTAAAGGTGGTTTTTAGTAACACAAATACCATCTTTCCCTCGATGCTATAAATTAAACAAAATCCATTCCAAAGTGTTGATGGGTTTTGACAACTCTGCGTTGACTACTGGGGAAAACTGAACTAGTCACCCTGCTTACTAAGCCCAAAGTAATCCTCTTGTTAGCGGAGCACCTCGGGCAGTGTCCTTATGGATCAACTGGGGACAACAGTAACCGCCTCGGAGGGTGGCCGTGCGGATTAAAAGGAGACAATGCACTCAAGTGCTTTGCAGAGTACCTGCAAAACAAGAACTCAATGACTATCAGCTACAGTGGTTGTTGTGAGTGGCTTGGGGGTGGGCCTGAACAGTTTTCCAACGTGGCCAGCACCCACGTGGCCATTTGTCCCGGGGCAATTATTCTGAAGGAGTCTTCTTAGTAGATGTATTTTCATTATAATTTGGGGAACTGTGATTCACCGAGCACCTAGACCTCGTATCAGTCAGCTACAGAGGGTCACGAGGAAAGTTCACCTGGCCACCCGTAGCACAGAGATTTGGTCAATTCAGAGCTTCAGGAGGCAAACTGACCAGGCTGGTCATTAGGTGCACGAAGTCCAGTCCTCTCAGTGTCTCCTGCAACTGAACACACCACGGAGGGTGAGAGTGGTCTCTCACGTGCAGATGCTGCCTGTTCTGGTTCTGAACTTTACACACGAGGAAGCTAGCACTGGTGGCTTAGTATTCTTGCACTCAGCTGTCGGCTATCAGTCCTTCACTCTCTAAAAAACACAAATGCTACTTACTGGCTGACGATGCAAGTGACTTCGCAGAGGGCCATCAGCTGGGGAGCATCTTCCTACCTTATCCCAAGGGAAGTGATTATTTTTATCCAGTACTTATACAATTGAAAGCAGCCATCACTCTGTTTACAAAAATATATCATAACGCTACATACTGCTGTTTGGACACATGTGCACTAGAGTTCTGACGCAAGCGTTCTAGCTGACATGTTTTACCAAGCAGTTACGGCAAGTGTTGCCACATTAAACATACACCAGCAAGACTTGTGCCATATGTGCAAAATCGTTTTCTATTACATTTCTAGAAATTTGTATGAGAGCTCTCAAAAATTATAGATCTGTACTGTGAAATGACATAGCACTGAATGAGAAAAGTTAGGTTTAAATCTTTTCTAAAAATAAAGTTATCCAAGAATGAGATCTTAACAAACGACTGAAATCTAAGAAAAAACTAAGGAGGTAGTTGGTGGGTATCAGGTTTAGATTCTAGAGCACAGGTTATAGGATGAAATCCAAATGAGGGCAAATATAGGTTTGCTTTTCTGAAAACCGTGCGTGTTTCATTTCACATGATGCTCCATCCATTTTCTGAGAGCAACAGGAGGGAGGGCAAGACATTAATGGTGGTAGGAAAATGTAGAAACCACGAACCTGTAGATTCCCAAGTTTGTATTTTTGTCTAGATTTGGGGAAAACGTCTGATATTACAGGAATAGCTACTGGACTAAAAAAACCATTCCACACATCTGACATGTGGAGTAGTTGGACCAAATAATACCCTCTAACAATTTATACCTCTATAATCCTTATAAATCTCTTAGGTCAATGTGTCTATGACTAATGAAGGGCCAAGAAAGATCCAGGATATAAATTCACCCACTTGCTCTCCAGCTGTGAAGTGGCCGCATACATCTCTCAATCCCCTCACCAAAAGAGAGGGCAGCAATTTTTTGCACACACTCTGTCATTATCCTCCTACATCCCTAGTGAAACCTTATGAAACACCAATGGTGACAGGAACCCGAACCCTGTGGCGGAAATTGGGAACGCTAACAGAGAGATGCTCAGGTTCCAGGGCTGGATGAAATATTTTCAAGTAAAAAGGGAAGGTACAAACTTTCAAGTTTACAGATTTCCTCCAAAGCATTTAACACTGGGGTGAGTAAACCGTGAGACTGTGAGCAGCACAGCTTTAAGAGACCGTGAGAAGTGTGCCTCTAGGAAAACCGCTCCCAGACCAGTGCTCCCCTCCACGGCTTCCTGGCCTATGTCCTCTGATGTGGGTCCCTGGAGGGTTATCCTGAGCCCAGTGGAACGGCACCTGGGCCTTCGGGTCAGTTTGAAAAGTAGGCATACTCTTTGTGGTATCATTTTAATTTGGGAAATCACAAGACACATCAAGACACTCACTGCTGAACACTCTTCTGATCGCCGTGCCCATGGAACACCCCTCAAACAGATAACAGTGCCAAGCTGAGCCCTGCATGTCAGGCCAGCCCTGTGACCTCCCTCTCTCATCAAGGACATGGAGCACAGCGGCATCCTGAGCAGCTTTAATTCAACCCATTTTACACCAGTGCTAAAAGGACTCAAGGAGGATTCTACAAGCTGACACAAGACGAAGTTTCCAGTCATGAGCAATCTGTCCAGCTGCCAAAGAAAGGTAGAGAATCAACTCAAGAAAGCAAGCAACACCCTCAGGTCTCCAAAGACACCAAGAGAAAGGAAGACAGAGCAGGGACAGCATCCGGTCTTCCTGGTGGTGAGCTTTTACAACCTCGCTCTGTAGAGGGCACAGCGGTCCCACCACAAGTACGTGAACATCCTTTGCGAGGCCTGATCTGAAAGTGAGGCGGCCATGAGGCCCCCACCCTGAAGCAGCCGGAAAGCTTGGCAGGCGGCACGGACCGTACCCTCAGGAGAGGAGACTGTACGGTATTTCCTCAGATGCCGTGCCACACCCCCCGGGACTGTCAGCGTCTGGCTCAGGCAGTGGCCACACACACACACACACACACACGCGCGCGCGCGCGCGCACACACACACACACGGCAGAGAACGTCGTGGACACCTGACCCAGGGCAACTGGTCTTAGGCCCCGGGGCTC